>NW_012267403.1:698881-786958 GCF_000151885.1 Dipodomys ordii | reverse complement strand
GCTTGAGCCACAGTGCCACTTCCGGCTTTTTTCTTTTTGCTTATGTGGTGCTGAGGAATCGAACCCAGGGCCTCAGGCATGCAAGGCAAGTGCTCTACCTCTGAGCCACCTTCCCAGTCCCTCTTTAGACCTTTTAACAGCAAGAAGCTACTTCAGTTAGCTGCATTCTATTCTACAGGTGTGTTGAGGACCAGGTTTGCACCTGCTGAGTGGGATTCCTTTGTTCTGTTTTTCTTTAGAGCAGATATAAATCTAACAGATATGGTAATTTTGTGCAAGAACTTGGGGACTGCTGTGGGCAAGTTGCTACGTACCTACAAGTCCCACCCACAATGAGGACTTTGAACCCACATTTTCTTTCCTCTTAATTCTTGGGCTTTAGCTGGGTGGCTTGGTGTCTGGATAGCTGGCATAGCAAGTGACCTGAGGACAACACTTACTGGTTTGCAAATTCCTTCCATCTCCATTATCCTCTAATAAGGCCCTAAGAAGTAAGTAGACAGCAGGTCATTTCCTCTCTATTTATAGATGAGGAAATAAATGGCTGCATTCAGAAGAGAACTGATTTGTATAGTTTGTGGAGGAGACTGATCTAGGAGAGGAAGACTAATGCTAATAGTTCCCCAGCACTCATGTTCTGAGATGGAAGGGGTCCATTCAGAAGAGAACTTACATAATCAGGCTGTCTGATCTCAGGGAGCCAATCAGACAGGCCTGCAGCAGCACTGGGTCACTACTTTACCAGCCAAACCAAAGAGGGGACCATTGAGACTATGGATATCCAAAGGGAAATTCACCTCTCTTCAGAAAACCTAGTCCAACTAACTCTTCTTTCTTTCCTTTGCTTCTAAATAAACTTACCATATTCACTTATAAAATAAAAAATAATATAATTCTCCAAGCACAGAAGAAATGATATCTCTGATATGTGCCAGGTACTAAAGATACTTTGTTTTCTTGGGTAATCCTCATGTTAACCCTAAGAGTCTGGCATTGTTTTTATCTCTATTTTAGATAAGAAAATGGGAGTTTCAAAGAGGTTAAGACCTTTTCCAAAATTCACACAGCCAGATCACTGGACTACACATCTTGTGATAGAGAGAGACAGAGACAGAGAGATGGATATAAAGATGTAGACACATGTATGCATGGCATTTAATGTATTGCATTTAATGAATCTGTTAGTCAGTTGAACATTAAGGGTATATCCTAACAATGCCTCCAGCAGCTGGCACTAGTCTTTAGCATTCAAAGGCTGAAAGAGACTTGGGCTGTTTCTCTATCCTACTGAGTGGGGCCCAGCCTAGCCTCCCAACTCCAAGCCATTGTTGGCCCAGAATGGGACTCCATCCCTAGATCTGGGTCTCTGGGAATAGTATCCAGCCAAGTGGGTTGAACCTTCCTCCAACTTAAACCTGCTTAAGCATCCTGAGAAGGATGATGAATAGCAGTGAGTCAATAGACAGAAGCACTTAGATGCCTGAAGAATAGGCCTTCTGCCACTCAGACCTGTCAATTGGAACACTGCCTCATGAAGAGTTACTTAATTGTAAATCATTTTAATAGCCACAGTGGGAAATTGTCTCTTTATCTGAGACAGCAATTACTTTCTGATGGGCTCTCCTCAATTTATCTCTTGCTTTCTTACTTCTTCTCTCCTGATGCTAGAACACATTTCCTTTGTGATCCTTCCAGCCCACGAGATACCTCATGTGTCTTCCTAAGGTCTCCTAAGATGCACTTATCACTATTAGGAAGCAAAGGCTATGCAGATCACAAAAAATATGATTAAAAGTAATGTACTTCAAGGGGACAAACTCACATGTTGGATGGGCAAGAAATGGCCAATGCGCATGGTGCCCAGTAGCTCATACCTATAAGCCTAGATACTAAGGAGGCTGAGATTTGAAGATCACTGTTCCAGACCAGCTCAGGCAGAAAGGTCTGTGATACTCTTATTTCCAATTAACCAGCAAAGAACCAGCAGTGACAAGGTGTGGCTCAAGTAGTAGAGCACCATCCTTGAACAAAAAGCTAAGTGACAGCATCCTAAGTCAAGTCCCCGTACTGGCATACAAAAAAAAAGCCAAGTGTGGATTGAAGGAGTCAGGGAATGGCTTTCAGCTTACTTTTGCTTTGTGCACTGCAAAATCTTCTTGTGAGAGGTCTGACAACTGGGGATAGAATTCGGTGGCAGAGTGCTTGACTATATACAGCCCTGGGTTCAATCCACAGCACTTAAAAAAGACGAGTAATTTTCCAGGCCTGGCAATATAATGCCAGCACTTGGGAGGCCATGGCAGGAGGATCACAAGTTCAAGGACAGCGTGATCTACACAGTGGGAGCTTGTCTCAAAAACAAAAACAAAATAAAAATAAGTGGTCTGTTAAAGGCCTGTTTCCATGGAACAGGGTAATGGGGAGGGAATACACAGAAAGACAACAGACATAAATAATCATGAATATTTCCAGAGATTACCCTACTCAAAAGATCACTTCATTGGGAAAAAAGTGATTCTACTAGCCTAGAATTTAGGGCTTTAAGGCTCTGCTTCCTGGGCACTTAGGTGATTTATCAAAGCCTCATTTTAATCATGTTTCAATCAGGGCATTCGGGGAACAGAATTTAATGCTGTTGTTCATTCTTCACTCTGCCTCTTTTGATGCTTGACTTCATTCTACACAATCTGTCTCTGTACTTGTTATCAATTGGTATAGGGTTCTGGAGAAATTTTAATATATGAGATGTTCCTTTGTGTATGTGTGTGTGTGTGTGTGTGTGTGTGTGTGTGTGTGTGTGTGCTGGTACTAGGGATTGAGCTCAGGGCCTCGAGCTCTCCTTTTACTTTTTCCACACAAGGCTTGGCTCTACCACTTGAGCCATAGCTCCCCTTCCATCTTTTTGCTGGTTAATTGGAGATAGTCTCACAGAGTTTCTTGCCTGGGATGGCTTGGAACTGGATCCTCAGCTCTCAGTCTCTCGAGTATCTAGGATTACAGACCTGAGTCACCAGTGCCCAGCTGAGATGTCCCTTTTTATATGAAGCTCAAATTGATATAGCTTAATTTCTGGGAGCCACAGAAACAATGTCTGCTATTCTCCTTTCACCCAATTACCAGCCTTTCTAAATTGGAAGGAAGAAATGGTGTTCTCTGTGTCAACAAATATTGAATGTCTATGATGTGTTTAAGGTACAGTAATAAGGAGGAAATGTAGAACCCTGCCCCTCACTCAGCTTATTTGAAAGGGAGAAAACTAGAAACAAAAAATACCGTAAGTCAAATGGTGACAGCTAAAAAAGAGAAAAGTAGAGTACGGGAAGAGAGATGGTGGCTGCAACTTAAAATATAGTGAGAGTACTCAGAGTAGGTCACATTCCAGAGGACCTGACTGCTGAGATGAGAACAGATCACACTTTCTAGGAATAACAAGGAGTCTAGTGTTGCTTAAGTGCAGTGAGAGGCTGTGTTAGATCACAGATGCAGTGTTAGGACTAGGAAGGGCAAAAGGGACCTGTTAAACTGGGTGCCAGCGGCTCATGCCGATAATCCTAGATATTCAGGAGCCTGAAATCTGAGATTAACATTTAAAGTCAGCTAGGGCAGGAACGTCCATGTGATTCTTATCACCAATTAACCATCAAAAAGCCAGAAGCAGAGCTGTGGTTCAAGTGGTAGAGCACAAGCGTTGAGCAAAAAAGGCAAGGGAGAGCACTCAGGCCCTGAGTTCAGGTCCCAATACGAACAGAGAGAGAGAGAGAGAAAGAGAGAGAGGGAGGCAGAGACAGAGACAGAGAGACAGAGAGAGACAGACAGACAGACAGACAGACAGAGAAAGAGAAAGGAAAGGAGGGAGGAAGAGAGAGAGAGAGAGAGAGAGAGTCTGGTGCTTATTCTGAGTGAGAGAGATGGAAGAAGCATAATAAAAATTGATTCCCTAGAGTTGTCTCTTTTCTAGGCTCAAAAGCCTAGCTCTTAGATGGTTCAGACTGCTCTAACCAAATTCCATTGACTGAATAATGTATAAACAACTGAGCTTTATTTCTTCCAGTTCTGGAGGCTGGATAGTTCATGATCAAAGTACTGGAGTATTTGGTGTATGGTGAGGGCCTACTTCTTCATGGATACCACCTTCTCATTTTCCTTCAGTTGGTGGAAGACAACAATCTCCCTTGGATTCAGGCGGCTTGAACTTGGGATTTCACACTTATTTGTCTTTTTCATAGCTCCACTTTCAGCTTTTTAGTGGTTAATTAGACATAGAGTCTTACAGATTTTTCTGCCCGGACTGGCTTTGAATCTGGATCCAGAGATCTCAGCCTCCTAATTAGCTAGGATTACAGGCATAACCCACCAGTGCCTTACTGGATTTTTTTGGTGCCAGTCCTGGGGCTTGAACTCAGGGCCTGGGTACTGTCCCTGAATTTTTGTGCTCATGTCTAATGCTCTACCACCAGAGCCACAGCTTTATTTAAGGCTTTTTGGTAGTTAACTGCAGATAAGACTCTCATGAACAGGCTGGGAAGGTGGCTCAGTGGTAGAGCGCCTGCTTTGCATGCCTGAGCCCTGGGTTTGATTCCTCAGCACCACATAAGCAGGAAAAAAATCCAGAAGTGGCACTGTGGCTCAAGTGGTAGAGTGCTAGCCTTGAGCTGAAGAGCTGAGGGACAGTGCCCAAGCCCAGAGTTCAGGCCCCACACCCGGCCCCCCCCACCAAAAAAAAAAGTCTCATGAACTTTCCTGTCCAGGCTAGCTTCAAGCCTCTATCCTCAGATTTTAGCATCCTGAGTAGCCAGGATTACAGGTGTCAGCCACTGGCACCAGGCTGGGTTACTTTTAAAAGGACACTAATTGCATTCATGAGGATGAATTCCTTATTGTTTCATCACCTTCTAAAGGTCCTCTCTCTAAATACTATGGCTTTGGGGACAACATATGAATTTCTGGAGCCTATAAACAGGAAGTTCTTTACAACCTTTCCTCATATGCTGTGGCTTGTACCCACCACTCTATCCTTCCTGCATATAATAAGGATTCCAGAATTGGACACAATCTCTCTGGGACTGCTTTACTTAAGCTGAAGTCTGCGGGACCATTGTACTCCTTGATATCTTCATGCATTCTTTTAACACTGACATTCTTTTATGAAAAATGAGTAAAATTTAAGATGCTACCACTGTCCTGTAAGTGTGGCTAAAGTGGTAGACTGCTACCTCTGATCAAGCATGCCAAGAAAATGTGAGGCCTTGAGGTCAAGCCTCAGCACTGGCAAAAATATAAATCCATCTGGAGACATGGCTCAATTGGTAGAGTGCCAGCTAAGCAAATAAGCCAAGCAAGCTCAAGGCCTTGAGCTCAAACCCCGGTAGTTACACACACACACACACACACACACACACACACACACACTCAAACCCCCACTACTTCAGAATTGTATTGATTTCAATATTAGATTATGAAGCTCTTTTTCAGAATTTCTTCTTATTTTGCAGGAAAAAACACTTTATTTGGGGCTGCAGGGAATGGTTACAAGATTTTAGAAATTAAATTAAGTGTAGTTTAATCACCTTTAAGTAGTTTTAGAGAGGTTTCAAGTAAACAAATGAGTTTTCTGACTACAACATATTATGATCAATGCCATTCCTTCCATCATTCTTCCCCATCTATCCCAACCCCACCAATCTCCCCAAGTTATTTGGTTCCATTTTATTCACATATGCACATTGAATATGATGATTGCACTCACCCTTCCTTTCTCCATGCATCTTTCTGTCTCCCTTTGATCTCTTCCCCGCAACACATGTTCAGCTTTCTGCTATTCATTTTGTTAAACTATTAAGTTAATTGTTTGAGTTACACCATTGTGATTCTCCCTCATGTATAGTCAATATGTTTATATATTCCTTTTCAGACTTTCTGGAAGACAAATTCAGAAAGAATTTCTGAAGATCTACAAGAGATTAACTAATGAAATTTGGACTCACACAGATGCAGGTCCCATCCCCGACATTACAACCTACCAGGGGTGTGATTTTAAATAATTGTGATTCATAAGCCTTAGCAGCAGCATTTGTAAATTGAAGACATAACCTGCACCTTGTCATGGAGATTGGCAATAATGTGTAAAAGCTTGTCTGTCCAGCCTATGCATACTTCGCTCAAATAGCAGACAGCTTTAGCTGTCATTGTAGCTCCCATCCTTGGCAATAGGAAGCCTCATTTTGGATCTTTGGTGGTTGCAGACCCTATAGCAGAAGGGAATCAGGTCAACTTGGTCATCTTTGCGCAGGCCTCAGTATCTGGGGAAATAAGGCTGTAGGCCCTACCTGCTCCTCCAATTGAGCATTATGAGTGTCTATTGGTGACTGGATTTGGGAGATGTGTCTATGTGTGTGTGGGGGGGGGTGTCACAAGAGAGCCAGGATTGTCAGCCAGTAAATCTAGGAACCCTATAACCAAGTGGAATTGGACCAACAGGATGAGCTCTGAACTATATAATCAGGATTAAAACCATTATCCAAGTAATGGAGATATCAGAAGCCTAGTGCTAAGAAAGAGATAAGTGGAAAAGAGATATGCCAAGAATGGGAATTTATGAGTCCCCAACAACATTATTTTTTGTTTGCCGGTCATGAGGGTTTGGGTGCTGTCCTTGAATATTTTTGCTCAATGCTATAACCACTTTGAGACACAGCACCACTTTCAGTTTTCTGATGGTTAGTTGGAGATAAGACTCTCAAGTGCTTTCCTGCCAGGGCTGGTTTTGAATCATGATCCTCAGATCTCAAGCTCCTAAGTAGCTTGAATAGGTGTAAGGCACCGGTGCCCAGACCCAACAACTTTCATAAGTGAGCTGTATCTACAAGCAGTGTATAAACAAGGGTCTCTACCGTAATAGTTGTTTTCAAGGTAGCTCAGCCAAAAAGTATTGGCAGGTTGTGTTTCTTTCCACCTCTGTGGCCAGGCTTATTAATGTTAGGTTAGTTTTAGGAAATTTGCTCTTCTGAAAGTTGATATAATGGCTTGGGGGTAGGGCTGTTCTAGGAGCAGCCAGGGTAATAAATCCTTGAGAACCTAAGTAGGTCTGTCCCCAGCCTTGAGTATATTTTTTCTCACAAGCTAAATGGGGCCAAAAATGCCTCCTTCCCTCTCTCTCTCCTTCCCTCTCTTTCTCTGATCCTGTACTCCAGTGCAGGCCATCTTCATTTTCCTCAAAAGATAATGCAATAGGCATTAAATGTGAAACTATTTATTAAAAATTGCAGGGATGCAGGGTGCCAGTGGTTCATGCCTGTAATCCTAGCTACTCAGGATCACAGTTTGAAGTCAGCCCAGGGCAGAAAAGTCCCTATGAGATTTTATCTCTAATTAATCATTCAAAAACAGGAAGTGGAGCTGTGACTTAAAGTGGTAGAGCACTATCCTTGAGCAAAAGAGTCCAGGAGTAGAACATAGGCCCTGAGTTCAAGCCTCACAACTGACAAAAAAAAATTGCAGCTGATGCCTGTAATCCTAGCTATTTGGGAGACAGATCTGAGGACCACAGTTTGAAGCCAGCCTGGGCAGGAAAGTCTGAGAGCCTTATCCAATTAAAACGCATAGAAGCCAGAAGTAGAGCTGTGGCTCAAGTAGTAGAGTGTTAGCCTTGAGTACAAAAACTCAGGGATAGCACCCAGGCCCTGAGTTCAAGCCCCAGGACAAGCACAAAAAAATTCCCAGAGATGAAGGTGTTGCTCAGGAGTAGAGTACCTGCCTAACCAGGGTAGGACCTGAGTTCAAACCCCTCTCCCTTCTTCCTTTCCTTTCCTTTCTCTCAGAACCAAGTTTGAAGATATTCCTGACTTGGCTAGATGATATACAATGGTTTTGTGTAGCTCCTGCCTTGGCTGTCTGTATTTCTGACGATCACTATTCAGAATAACATGGGAAGGTAGTAGAAATGTTCTGTAACCTTCCCAGCTTTTGGCTCATGACTG
Organism: Dipodomys ordii; assembly: GCF_000151885.1. Taxonomy (NCBI): domain Eukaryota; kingdom Metazoa; phylum Chordata; class Mammalia; order Rodentia; family Heteromyidae; genus Dipodomys; species Dipodomys ordii. The sequence continues at coordinate 778,982 of NW_012267403.1, read as the reverse complement.
AGGGAATATGGAGCTGACCTCCAGTGAGTAGAGTTCAACAACAGTATGAGTATCTTCCTATCCTCTTGAGAGTTAGATCAGAGCCTTTCCTTGCTAGTCTTGGCATGCCCATTTATGTTACCTTTGGAATTGCCCTTATTTTTTTGCTTCTCATCTTCAGCATCTATCCGTTAAGAATATGTGCACCTGTTCTGTTTCCCTGATATGAAATGAATACAAGGACTATTTTGAAAGAGGAAGGTGCCAAAATGGTTGTCATCATTACTGGCATTATCTGTGCAGCTTTGATGCTCAAACTGGAAGCTGAAGCTTCAAATTGACAACCTTTTACTGCCCTTATGATAAGTCTGAGATTCTATGTGGTAGATGTTATAGATAGATAGGAAATGGGGTGCCAGAGGCAGCTGGAGCTCTTAAGAGCCAATTGTGCACATCTCTTTTATAATTCTGCACTTGATGACATCCTATGGGTAGGCTGAAATAGTCTGTAGTGGCAATAACATATAGCAGAAGTCAGCAAACTATACAAAAAATCTACTACAACCCAATCGCTTTGCCCCCAGCCCCCAAGATCTCCTAGGGAATTGCCAATCCAGTAGTAATAGTAGTCACTATTTTATGTAAGTGTGTGTGTGTGTGCACGAGTTCGTGCACACTCAAGGGTTCATGCATACTGGTAGTAAGATACATAGGCCTGTGACTATAATAAACATAACATTGAACTAAAAGATTGTTTGTGCCAGTCAAAACTAGCCTAGGATCAGCAATTTCATGTGGTTCCACCTAATAAGATGTTATGAGATTTTTTTTTAATATCAGAAAAGACTACTTAAAATGGTTAAAAAGAAAGGATTTTCTAAGGCCTCTAAGAAGATATGAAGCTGAGTTGCAGTTAGGTTATTTTAACCTGGAAATTTCCCATACCACTTTTTCACCAGTCCTAGGGCTTGAACTTAGGGCCTGGGCACTGTCCCTGAGCTTCTTTTGCTCAAGGCTAACACTCTACCATTTGAGCACTGCTCCACTTCTGGCTTTTTCTGTTTATGTGGTACTGAGGAATTAAACCCAGGTCTTCATGCGTGCAAGGCAAGCACTCTACCACCAAGCCACATTCCCAACTTTCCAATCTCTTGTTTTAGTCCTTGGATCCCATGTCAAAATGGACAGACGCTGATATGGACTGACTGAGAGGGATAATCACATGTGCTTGGCCTCTTTTTTGCTGTTAAGTTAAAGGTTCAGACTATGTTCTTCTGTCTTGGCCATTTTCAAATCTCTCTTCTCTCTCACATTCTTTCTTTCTCTTTGCATCTGTCTCTGTTGCTGTCTTTCTGTGTCCCTTTTTATCTGTCTCTCTGTCTTCTATCTCTCTCCATTTCTCTCTTTCTCTTTGTTCCTCTCTGCCCCTCTGTCTCTCTGTCTTTATGTCTCACTGTCTCTTTCTGCCTGTCTTTGTCTCTGTCTCTCTGTGTGTACCTCTCTCCCCCTTTCCTGTTCCCCACCACCCTCCCATCTACTGTCACTGTTCTTCCTATGACTTACATTCTAGAGTGCCAGAAATTAGAACATGTCCAGAAGAGATAAAAAAAAATCAATGAATGTAACAGTTGGAAATTAGATTCATGAAGAAACAGGAAAGGGATTTTGCCTAGAGAATTTTGTCAACAGAAAATAGTCCAAATGTCTCAACAATCTGCTAATACCGAGGATGCTATATTGCCTTTTCTCATTTCCTGAAGACAGAACAATTCAACAATTGAGTTAACTGCATTACCAGCCAGCTGGACTTCTAAAGTGATGGTTGTCATTAGCTTTATTCACTCATTACATCTCCATGCTTAATCAGTCCCTGGATTCTGTTTATTCTAGCACTTAAATACCTCTTTGAATCCATCTCCTCCTCTTTATCTCAGTTCTGTGGCACTAGGTCTGACCTTTAGCAGTGGTGTCTGTTGGGCTCTACTTTAAGCTTCTGTCATTAAATTGCTCTTTAGAAATCACCCAGCTTGCCAGGTGCCAGTGGCTTATGTCTATAATCCTAACTACTCAGGAGCTTGAGATCTGAAGATCAAGGTTCAAAGTCAAACCAGGCAAGAAAGTTCCTGAGTATTTTTTTTTTTGCCAGTCCTGGTGCTTGAACTCAGCTTGGCAGTATCCCTGAGTTCCTTTTGCTCAAGGCTAGCACTCTACCACTTGAGCCACAGTGCCAGTTTCTGCCTTTTCTGTGCAAGTGGTACTGAGGAATTGAACCCAGGGCTTCATTCATGCTAGGCAAGAACTCTACCGCTGTACATTCCCAACCCGAGATTTGTGAGATTCGTTGTGTGTGTGTGTGTGTGTGTGTGTGTCTGTGTATTTTTTGTTGGTTGTGGGGCTTGAACTCTGCGCCTGGGCGCTATCCCTCAGCTTTTCAGCTCAAGGTTAGTGCTCTATCACTTGAGCCACAGTGCCACTTCCGGTTTTCTGAGTGGTTTATTGGAGATTTAGAGTTTCATGGCCTTTCCTGCCTGGGCTGACTTTGAAGCGCGATCTTCAGATCTCAGCTAGGATTACAGGCAGGAATCACTGGCGCCTGGCTGCCCCTGAGATTAGTATCTCTAATTAATAACCAAAAAGCCAGAAGTGGAGCTGTGGTAGGAGTGCCAGACTTGAATGAAAAATACAAGGGCAATTGCTCTGAGTTCAGGTCGCAGTACTGCTCAGCTATGATGAGCTGATTCTTTCTTTCTTTCTTTCTTTTTCTTCTTTTCTCTCCTTTCCTTTCCCTCCCTCCCTCCCTTCCTTCCTGCCTACCTGTCTTCCTTCCTTTCTCTCTCTCTTTCTTTCTTTCTCTTTTTTCTTTCATTCTTTCATTTTTTTCCTTCCTTTATTTGGTGAGTATTTCCCTTATTCCATTTGGGAAGATATGCCTATGTTAATACTATTTTGTTTTTAGAGACAGATATTTCCCTCTGTCCTGTAATGGGAAAATATCACTTGGAAAGCAGTATGGAACTGCTCATGCTATGTGTCCTGTAAGGTCACTGTTTTATATGGAATTAATAATGAATTCTTCATCCTTGCATTCAGAGACTCCAATTAATTTTACAGCACCAGTTTCCACAACTTGATATACTAGGTGTTTCAGCTATTATCTCTATAACACCTCTCCCACAGAACCTTTACACATGCTCTTCTCTTCAACTCAACTTCTGTCAGTTTCATTCATTGAGATCAATTTATGCCCCTGTCTCTTATGCCCCTGTCTCAACTATCTTCTGCACTATCATGGGCTCGTTTGCATCTCTGAACTCTATAGCCATTCATTTGCCTCTTTCTGTTGATACCTTGCCTAGCGCACTGGTAAGAGAGATAGGTATTGAGCCACATTTTGAAGAGCTCAAGCCTGATTTTGTTTATGCAGCACTATTTATGACACTCAGGGTATAGAATCAACATAGATATTCATCAACAGAGGAATATTATCCAGCCAAAATAATAGGAAATTATGACATTTGTGACATACAGTACATATATGAAATATATGTATAATAAAAATCATATTATAAGGTATTATACATTATATAATTATATGATATAAAATAATATTTAAATATATTTTATATAATAATATATAATAGTGCATGTAGCATAGATATGTAATATATAAATATAAATTACATAAAGTATATAATATGGATACCATAATTATATAAATACAAATTTATGTGCAGATGATATATTAATATATACAATATAAATTTTATAGATACCACAAGTATATAAATATATGTTTGTGTGTAAACTATATATAAAATATAATATATAATTATATTATTTAATTATATAACCTATATAATATATAAATATTTAATTACATATATTATGTAGATAATCCATCTTTTACATATTATCTATATTATTAATATAATAATATTAGGCAATATAATATATGATCTCTATTATATAATAATACATTATAATATGATATATTATGCACACAAATATTTTATTTTTTTCTTTTTCTTTTTTTATATATATATTTTTAACTATGTAGTTATACAAAGCGTTACCATTAAACATGTCAGTTTATAAATACAATGCATCTTTTTTTTCTGGTCTTGGGGTTTGAACTGTGGGCCTGGGAACTATACCTGAGCTCTCCCTTTTCTCATGGCTAGTGCTCCATCACTTGAGCCACCACACCACTTCCAGTACAATGCATCTTGATCATTCTCCTCATACTTCCCAGTCCTACCCATCCCTCCCCTCATTTTTCTTAATTTCATAAGATGTGCATTGAATATTATGACTGCATTCTCCCTGTTTTCTCTTTTAATTTATCTACCACCTTGACCTCTCCTCCACACTCAAGTACTGATTCCTGGTATTCATTTTGTTGGATCATATGTTAGTTTTTCTAAGGAGTTACACTGTATGAATTCTCCCCTGTATATACTATGCTTTGGGTGATATGTTTGCAGGCGCTTGTATAAGACCCTGTATATATTTATTTGTATATCTATAAATTAGGTCTAATTTTCACATATGAGACAAGAACATGCATCATTTGTCTTAGTGGGTCTGACTTCACTTTATTTTTTTCAGGTCCATCCATTTCTCTGCAAATTATGTAATATCATTCTTCCTAATGGATGAGTAAAATTCCATTGTATGTACACCCCAGTTCCTTGATCCATTCATCCACAAAAGGGCATCTGGGCTGTTTTCATACCTTGACTATGGTGAATAGTGTAACAGTAAACATGGTTGTGCAAGTGGCTTTACTGTATTCTGATTTGTAATCTTCTGGAAAAATACCTAAAAATGGGATTACTGGACCATAGAATAATTCCATGTTTAATCTTTTGAGGAATCTCTAAACTCTTTTCCAGAGTGATTGCACTAGTTTATATTACCAGCAACAATGTGTTAAGGCTTCTTTCCTCCTATATAGGAGGAAACAAGCATCTGCTGTTGTTTGTGTTCTTTACAATGGCCATTCTAACTTGGTGAGATGGAATCTCAGTGTTTTGATTTACATTTTCTTTATAGGCAGAGATGTTGAGCATTTCTTCATGTCGTTTTTACTTCCTCTTCTAAGAAGTTTCTATTTAGCTCATTTTTCCATTTATTAATTGGGTTGTTGATTCTTTGAGAGTTTAGTTTCTTGAGCTCTTTGTATATTCTGGATATTATGTCACTGTCTGATATATAGCTGGCAAGCATCTCCTCCCATACAGTAGGCTGTCTTTTTAGTTTGACAAGTATGCCCTTTGCCATGCCAAAGCTTTTTAGTTTGACAAAATCCTATTTGTTAATTCACTCTTTGATTTGCTGATCCCCTGGAACTTAACTCAGAAATCTTCTGTCTGTGCTGAGAAGTTCTAACATTTCTTCTATTTTTTCCTGTAGTAGTTTCAAGGTTTCAGGCCTTACACTGACATCTTTGATCCATTTTGAACTGATGCTGGTGCAAGGTGACAGGTAGGGATCCAGTTTCAGTTTTTTGAATGTGAATATCCAGTTTTCCCAACACTATTTGTTGAAGAGGCTGTCTTTTTTTCCATCCTACATTTCTGGCTCCCTTATTAAATATTAGATGGTCTGTATTTTATTTCTGGGTCTTCTATTCCACTGGTTCTCAGGTCTATTTTTGTGCCAATGCAAGCTGTTTTCATTACTATAGCTCTACTTTTCTTTGCCCAGAATTGCTTTTGTGAGTCAGGGCCTTTTTTGGTACCATGTGAATTTTAGGATTGTTTTCTCTATCTGAGTGAAGAATGACATATTTTGATGGGTATTGCATTGAATTTGTAGATTGCCTTAGGCAGTATTGCCATTTTCATGTTATTAATTCTGCCAATACAGGAACATAAGTCTTTTCACTTCTTTGTCTTCAATTTCTTTCTTCAAGATTTTACAGTTTTTGTTGTAGAAGTCCTTCAATACCTTGGTTAAGTTGATTTCTAGGTATTTTTATTGAGAATTGTAAAATACAGTTATTTTCCTTATTTGGCCTTTTATCTTCTCATTGTTGGCATACTGAAAAGCTACTGCTATTTGTGGATTGACTTTATACCTTGCTACTTTACCAAAGTTATTTATCAGCTCCAGGAGCTTGGAGATGGAGACTCTGGGGTCCTTTAAATATAGGTTTGTCTTTTTTAATGTTCCTTATTATTTTATTCACATAAGAACAAAAGACAATTACAGTATAAATAAACTCACACAGTGTGTTTTGATTATTTCTATTCCCATTAGAACTCCATCAACCTTCTTTCCCCCTTAGAGAACTCTCCCTATTTTTTTTTTTGTCAGTCATGTCTGAACTCTGGGCCTGGATGCTGTCCCTCAGCTCTTTAGCTCAAGGCTAGCACTCTACCACTTGAGCCACAGTGCCACTTCTGACTTTTTCTACTTATGTGGTGCTGAGGAATCGAACCCAGGGCCTCATATATGCAGGGCAAGCGCTCTACCACTGAGCCACCTTCCCAGCCCGGAGAACTCTTCCTATTGTTCTTTACTGTTATTGTTATCTTTAAGTAGTTGCACAAAGGAGTTGCCATTTAACAAAGCAATTTACGCACACAATATATCTTGATCAATGTCACCCATTTTCAATATTTTCACCCATTCTTCCCCTCCCCATCCCTTCTCTCACTCTTCTTATTTTTGTAGGATATACATTAGAGTCTTGCCAGCATTTTTCCTCTCTTCTCTCTATTTGTTTACCCTTTTCTCCTTGACCCCACCCACTCCTTTTGAGAACCCACTTTCTGGTGCTTTATTTTGCTGAACTTTGATTTTGGCTTTCTAAGGAATTGATGATTTAAGATTTCCCTTGAATATACATATTTCAGTTAATAACATTTGTATAGACTTGCATACCACCCAATGTATTTACTTCTGAGTTTGTGAGCTAAATCTAGCTTCCACATATAAAGGATTTTTTTGTCTCTCTGGGCCTGACTTACTTCATTTAACATAAATTATCACAGGTCTTTCCATTTCTACAATACATCATTCTTTCTAATGAATGAGTAAATTCCATTGTGTGTGTGTGTGTGTGGTTGTGTGTGTGTGGTTGTGTGTGTGTGTGTGTGTGTGTGTGTGTGTGTGATACCACCTTTTCTTGACCCATTTATCCATTGAGAAGCATCTGGGCTGATTCCATACCAAGGCTATCGTGAATAGTGCTGCAATGAACATGATTATGGTATATTGTCCTATATGCAAATAGGGATAGTTTTATTTCTTCCTTCCCTATTTGGGTCACCTTTAGGTCTTTATCTTGTCTTATTACTCTGGCTAGGAATTCCAATACTACATTGAAAAAAGGTGAAGAAAGGACATCCTTATCTTGTTCCCTAGTTAAGAGAAAACCGTTTAGTTTTTTCATTGTTTAGTATGGTATTGGCTATAGCCTTTATTATGTTGAACAATGTTTTGTCTATTCCTAGATTCTCTAGAGCTTTTATCATAAAGGATGACAGATTTTTGTCCAAGGCTTTTTACTACATCTATTGAAATGATCATGTGATCTTGTCTTTGGTTTGGTTTATCTGTTGTATTATGTTTATTGTACTTGAATCCCTGGGATGAATCCAGCTTGATCATAGTGCTTGATTTTATTTGTTGTTGTATTTGGTTGGCAAGTACTTTGTTAAGGATTTTTGTTTCTATGTTCACTGAAGAGAATAGTCTAAAGTTTCTCTCTCTCTCTCTTCCTCTCTCTTTCTCTCCCTCTCTCCCTCTCTCTCCCTCTCTCCCTCCCTCTCCCTCTCTCCCTCCCTCTCTCTCTCTCCCTCTTTCCCTTGTCTCTCTCTCCCACCCCCTCTCTCTCTCCCCTCTTTTGGTTGAGTTCCTGTTTGTTTTGGGGTAAGTGTAATGTTGGCTTTATAGAATGAATTTGGTAGTGATCCCTCCTTTTGTATTTTGTGGAAGAGTTTGAGAAGTATTGATGTTGGTTCTGCTTTAAAGGTCTTATAGAATTCAGCTGTGACACCATCAGAACCTGGCCTTTCTTTGTTGGGAGGTCTATTATTGCCATTTCAAATTCATTGCTTGTTATAGATCTGTTTAAGTGGTTTATATCCTTTTGGCTCAGTTTTTGTACATTGTTATTATCTAGATATGTATCCACTGTGACCAGATTTTCCAGTTTGTTGGTATTTTGAATTTCAATCATATCTATTGTGATATTCCTTTTATCATCTTTTAAAAATTAATTTGGACAATTTGTCTTCTTTTGTAAGGTTTTCTAAGGGCTTATCCTTCTTTTGAAAGGACCAACTTTTTTGTTTTGTTAATTCTTTGTACAATTCTTTTACTTCCTAATTCCTTTTTTTTTTCTGTCAGTCATGGGTGAAGGCGCACAAGGAAGATTATTATAAGGTTTATTAGAGGAGCCATAGTTCCCAGGAGAGGGAGCACATGCCACCTGTCCCCATCCAGGTAGCAGGAGAGGGGGGGCTGAAGTGACGTAAGTGCATGCTCAAGTAAGTGCGTGCTCAGGTGGCTCTGAACAGAGAGAGGGAGTGGCCAGGTTTATGGTGGAAACTCTAGGGCTGGGAGGAGCTCAGGTCTGAGTGGACCTGAGGACAAAAGGTGGGCATAATGCCAATAGTGAGGCTTGAACTCTGGACCTGGGCACTATCCCTGAGCCCTTACAGCTCAGGGAGAGTGCTTCACCATTTGAGCCACAGCAGCACTTTTGATTTTCTGGTGGTTAATTAGACATAAGAGTCTCATGGACTTTCAGGCTGGCTTCAAATAGTGATCCTCAGATCTCAGCCTCCTGAGTAGCTAGGATTGCAGGCATGAGCCACTGGCATCAGCTAGTCCCTAGTTCATTTCTGATGTAATATTTATAATTTCTTTCTGTCTGCTTGTTTGGAGTTTGCCTTGTTCTTGTTTCTCTAAGAGCTTCGAGTGTATCAGAGTATTAATTTGAGATTTTTGTAATTTGTTTATGTAGGCGCTGATAGCTATAAACTTTCCTTTTAGCATTGCCTTAGCTGTGTCCCAAAGTTTTCAAAATGTTATGTGTTTATTTACATTGGATTCTAGGAACGTTTCAGTTTGTCTTCTTATCTCCTTGATGACCCACTGATTATTTAACAATGTGTTGTTTAGTCTCGAAGAGTTTGAGTATTTTCTGTGTTTTTATTTTGTTGATAAGCTCTAATTTTATCCCATTATGATTGGACAAGATACCTTTCAGTCCTTTTAAATTTGCTGAGACTTGTATGACCTAGGATATGGTCTATTTTGGAGATTGTTCCATGGGCTGCTGAGAAGAATGTGTATTGTGCAGACACTGGTGCCCAGCCCCAACAACTTTAGTGAGTGAGTTGTATCTACATACAGTGTATAAACAAGGGTCACTAGCTTAATGGTTGCTTTCAAAGTAGCTCAGACAAAAAGTATTAGCACATTATGTTCTTTTACACCTCTATGGCCAGGCTTAATGCTAGGTCAGTTTGAGAAACTTTGTTCTTCTGAAAGTTGACATAATAACTTGGGGGTAGATATCTGTCTGGTTGGTCATTGTTGATCATTGTAATTGATCAATTAAATCAGGTTTCTTGGCTGAGTTATTTTAAAAAACTTTTATTGTTATGAGGGTGATGTACAGAGGGTTCAAGTAAAGAGTACATTTCTTTGTTCTCTTTGCTGAGTTTTTTTTTTGGGGGGGGTCTGGTCGTGGGGCCTGAACTCTGGGCCTGGGCGCTGTGCCTCAGCTATTCAGCTCAAAGCTAGTGCTCTACCACTTGAGCCACAACGCCACTTCTGGTTTTTTCCTTTTTGCTTATGTGGTGCTGAGGAATCGAACCCAGGGCCTCATGCATGCAATTCAAGCGCTCTACCACTGAGCCACCTTCCCAGCCACTCTTTGCTGAGTTTTTTGACTGGATGATCTATCCATTAGGTGACAATGGTGTGTGGGAATCTCCAACTATTATTGTTTGGATTTGTGTATGGTTTACAGTCCACTAGTGTTTGTTTGACAAAGTTAAGTGCTTCACCATTTGGTGCATAGATGTTAGGAATTATTGTGTCTTCCTGATGGAGAGTTACCTTTATTAATATGAAGTGTCCTTCCTTAATTTTTCTAATTTTACCATGAAATCTTCTTGATCAAATATTAATATTGCTATGCCACCTTGTTTATTTTATGTATTTTATATTTTCTATAATTATTTGAATATAAATTTATATATAGATTATATATAATTATACAGGTAATTAATATATAGGTATTTATATAGATATTTTATATTATCTATATTTCTATCTGTGCATTTATATTTTATACAAATTATTTTATGGATTACATGTTATTACTGATAGTATATATTATTATACATACTATTATTGCATGTTATCTATAAAATATTAATATAAATAATAGTGTTATATAACATATTTATAAGTAATTATTTATAATATGTAAATATTTATATTTAGTAATATGCAATGATATATGACAATGTACATATTATTAATATGTAATTATAATATATGATATATAACACACTGTGATAACATATTATATTATATAAAAATGATACATAATTATACCATATGTAATATATAATATGTGACATAATAATATAGTATAATCTATGACATACCATAATTATATTACTACAAGATCATACAATTATTATAGTTAATTGATAAAATATGATATACTACATATTCCTGCATATATTATATACATATATTTGTATATATATGCATATATACATACTGAAATATTTGAAACCACCTTTAACATAGGAAGTTTTCAATATTGCATTCACATCTGAATAGGAAAGCAATTGCATAAAAATAAGAATAAATTTCACTTGGGGATCTATAACATACAGAAGATAATATATTTGGGTGCCTGTGGCTCACAATTGCAAGCTTAGCTGCTCAGATGGCAGAGATCCAAAGGATGAATTTCAAGGTGAGCCCAGGTAGAAAAGTCCATGATATTCATCTCTAAAATAACTGAGTTATGCTAAAGGCATAACTCAAGAGGTAGAGTGCCAGCTGAATGAGCCATTGAGAAAGTGTGAGACCCTAAAATTCAGTAACAGAATCAAAAGTAATTTAGTTTATAATAGCAACATAACAGAAAGTAGGATTTCAGCTATATTTGAATAAGAAAGTGATAGCAAAGAACAATCTGCTATCCACAAGAAGTAAAGATAAATCAGAAAGCTAATTTGATAAAAAAAAAATCTGTGAATGTATTTGTGTCTTCTTTGTTCTTTTCATTCATTTAAAAATGTAAGTCAAGTATATTGTGTACCTATTTGAAAAAGTCATGCAATGATAAAACCATTATTTGGCCTTACCATATGCTATAACCATTAAAATATGACTATACAAAAGAACAATTATAAAAATATATTATTCACTTTAGAAAATGCTTATGATATCCATAGAAGTAATAGCATAAGAACAGGAGAAGGGAGACATGGATCAGTAAAATTTCTGTAGTTTTCTAGAAATAATTTTGTGTGTTTTTTAAAGCAATGTGATGAGTTGTAATGTATGTTGAAAGTCCTGGCACAATAACTCAGAAAATAATTCCAGAAATATAGTTAAAGTGAATCATTGAAGAAATAGTATTGCACACTAAAAAGTACCTATTTATGATAAAAGAACATAGTAAAGGAGGAAGAGAAGAAAATAGTCATGAAACATATTTAAAACAAAAAAGACAAAAATACTTCAGCCATATCAATAGTAATATTAAATGTGAATGAATTAAGCAATCTAATTAAAAAAATGATCATCTGACATGACTAAATCTTCTACTCTCCATAGGAGACACATTTATGATTCAAAGATACAAATAGGTTGAACGTTAAAAGATGGAAAATAATATGCCATGGAAATAACAATTATGTGAGAGCATGACTGGCTTTGTTAATATGAGATAAAATAGACATTAGGTAAAAAATCGTTAGCCTTGAAATGTTCAATTTATAATAAGAATGATAGAGGCTAGGAATGGTGTTAGAAACAGGAGAATGATAAGTCCAAAGCCAGCCTTGGTTACTTAGTAAACCCTCTCTCCCTCCAATAAAAACAAAATGAAACAAAAAGAAAAGTTAAAGATGGTAGAAGAGAATATTTTAAAGATACAGAAGAAACAAAAGCTATAAATTACTTAGAATGAATAATCCATAAAACATTTAATAACATCAGAATATGCATTCTTTTTAAACATTTTTACTAGCATATATTAGTTTTACATGGAAGTTTATGTGATATTCCCTACACACTTAAAATGTACCCTTATCAAACTCAATCACTCCATTTTCTCTCACACCTTGTTAAAACAATTTCTTCTTTTTTATGGAGCAAAACCATTTATTTAAAGAGAATATTTGGACACATTTCAGTCTCACTTGAATGAACCCTTTCAAAAAAACCATAATGTATTACGAACCATTAAGGAAAGTGCTAAAAGCAATGATTGCTTGGTTCAATGGAGCAAGTCAAAAGTGACTTTGCTCTTAGTAGTAGTCAGTAAAAACAGTTTAAAACAATTTCAACAAGTTCCATAGTTCTATTTTTATAGATGTATATAATGTACTTCAACCATATTTACATTCACCATTGGCCTTCCAATAGAATCTGTTAATATCCTATCAACCATTTTCTTTTCTTATTTTATGGTGCCAGTACTGGGGCTTGAACTCAGTGTGTTTCACTCTTGCTTGATGTTTTTGCTTAAGGCTAGTGCTCTACCACTTGAGCCACACCGCCATTTCTGAACTCTGGCTGGCTAATTGGATATAAGGGTCTCATGGATTTTTCTGCCCAAGCTGACAATCTTAGCCTTCTGAGTAGCTAGGATTACAGGAATAAGCCCCTAGTGCCTGCCTCATTTTCAATTTTTTTTTTGTCAGTCATGGGGCCTGAACTGTGGGTCTGGACACTGTCCCTCAGCTCTTCAGCTCAAGGCTAGTGCTCTACCATTTGAGCCACAGCACCACTTCTGGCTTTTTCTGCCTATGTGTGCTGAGGAATTGAACCCAGGGCCTCATGCATGCAAGGCAAGCACTCTACCACTGAGCCACCTTCTCAGCCCCATTTTCAATGTTTAATGTATATTATTTGTATAAAGGGGATCCACCATGGTATTTTACATGTGTATGTAGTGCATTTCATCATTGCTCTTTCATTGCTCTCCCTGTTCCCCACCCCTTCAGTGATGCTTTATGTCATCTTCATTCTAAATATATATTCTTTTCAAAGGCACTTTTAAGGGTACTTTCAACATTCTCCAGAATAGACCATATGCTAGGACATAAAACATGTCTCATTGGATTCAGTATTGAAATTATGTACTTTATGTTCTCTTGCTACTATGGAATTAAATTAGAAATAAACAGAAGAAGATATCTGACAGAATTTTTAAAATACACTCCTAAATAACTAGTAGCTCAAAAGTCAAATCACAAAGAAAAAATTTGAGATGCAACTAAAGTAGTTCTTGGAAATTTGTAGGTATGTGTTGATATTATCGGAGAAGAGAAATCTCAAATCAGCAGCCTATCCCAATATAGACAGAGGAAGGAAAAATAGCAATTATATAAATAAAATAAGGAATAGTAAGATAGTATCTGTATGTCAATATTTTAGATAAAAGGGAAAAATCCAGAAATTAAAAAACTATTCTAACTTAAGAAAAATTTAATAAATCTATTAAAAGGAAAAAGATTGGATGAGTAATCAATCAGATGCTAGTGGCTCACGCCTATAATCTTCGCTATTTACGAGGCTGATCTGAGGTTTGACGTTGAAAGCCAGCCAAAGCAGGAAAACCCAAGAGATTCTTATAGCCAATTAATCACAAAAAAGTCAAAACTGGAGCTGTGACTTAAGTGGTAGAGTGCTAGCCTTGGGCATTATAGCTCAGACTCGGGCGCTGAGGTCAAACCCAAGGACCTACACAGACACACAAAAACTTCCCATCAAGAAAAATTCAGACTAAAACATTTTTATGTTAAATTGGTATACTTGTAAAACTCCAAAGTGTTTATCTTTAGATTCAAGTTTCCATTTCAAAAGGTATCATACATTCCTACTGCCTGTTGGACATCCATTTCATTTGTAAATGTTAGGCTGAAGTTGATTGGTTTTTCAGAATCAGCTGATTGTATTCCAATGTCAGACAGCTTCTGTACAAGATGATTCTTCATCTTTCTTTCCTGCTTACTAACTCTTGTGGTAATCTTGCTGTTTTGTATGTGTGTATGTGTGTGTGCATGTGAATGCATGTGGGGTGTGTGGGTGTGTGCGCGCGCGCATGTGCGCGCACACACGCTTGAACTCAGCGACTTGTACTCTTGCTTGGCTTCTTCACTTCTCCATTTCTACTTAATTGGCGATAGGAAACTATCAGATTTTCCTGCTCAGGCAGACTTCAAATTACTGTCCTCAGATCTTAGCCTCCTGAGTAGCTAGGATTACAGGCGTGAACCACTGGCCCCTAGACTAATCTTGTTCAGCATTCCACCTTGATATTAAAATGTTTTTTCTTACCTTCATCCTAGTTTTCACCCATTGTGGTCCTCTTCTACCACTTAACAAGGCCTAATATTCAGGAGTTGACACTATCATTATAATAGTTACAATTCATCCTCTTTAGAGACACTTCAGACTTTGTAGGAATTGTTCATATTTATTTATAATTTTATTGCATTTTCTTTTAAAAATTTATTGTTAAGTAAATTGTACAAAGAGTTCCAATTCAGCAGGTCTATTTATGAGTACAATGCATCTTGATCAATTACGTATATAAATATATATATGTGTGTGTGTGTGTGTTTATGAATAGGTCTTACAATGATACAGTCTTTCCTGCCCGGGCTGTTCTTGAACCTCAATCCTCAGATCCTAAACCACCTGAGTAGCTAAAATTGCAAGCATGAACCACCAGCACTTGATGTATTTGTCTATTCTGCACAATTGGAATAGATGAAATAAAATAATGTGTGGCCTTTTAAGTCTGGATTCTTTCACTTAACAAAATGTTGTAAAGCTGCATCATGCTCTAGCATGTATTCAAACTTCATTGCTTTTTTCCCAGTATATCAGTATATCCCACATATGAAATTATCCTGTATATCAGCCATAGTTATTTGAGATTGCTAGATATTGAAAACCCCAAACATCCAGTAAAGTTTTTTTTCTTAAAAATAATACCCAGAAACCTCAAAATTGAAACAAACACAGATTACTTTAGTCAAACTTCTTGGAGAGATAGGATAAATGATTCTCTTTGCATGTATAAGCTATGATCTACATTTCTCACAATGGGAATTCCAAAACTAGAAAAGGTGATTCAAAACTTGTCTCTGACTTTAGCCAATGTTATAAAATTAGTTCTATTCTAGAAAACCAATAATCTAGTTTGAATTTATAATTAGTGTTGTCATGAATAATTGTACAGCCCTTTATTTCCTCTTAGCTATTAAATGGGAGGTTATACTCTAGAAAACATTTCTTTTTGGGGGGGGGATTTTTAGGTTTTATTTATTTTTTTAAGTTTGTTTTTCCAAGATGATGTCAATTGGGGTTATAGTTATATAATAAGGTAATGAGTATATTTCTTATCAAACATTGTTACCCCTTTGTTCTTCTCCCACTTTCCCTCTCCCCTGAATGCCCCTCACCCCAGTTGTAAAGTTCATTTCCAACATATGTTCTTGTGAGTATTGGTGTTGCATTGATTCAGCTTTTATCCTTTGTCTCACCATTTTGTTGTTATCACAGGGAACCAAAATAAAATACAATGACAACAAGATAAACCATAGGGGAAAAAATAGAAGAAAAACACAAGAAAAAAGAAATAACTTCACACAGAACATTTAAAACAAAAACACAGTACAGTTAAAACAACAATAAAGAAAAACCTCTTGTTTTGTATATTGCAGTTCATTTTGCTTAGCATCATCTTCGTGGGGCTTGAACTCTGGGCCTGGGCTCTGTCCCTGCGTTCTTCAACTCAAGGCAAGCTCTCTACCACTTGAGCCACAGCGCCACCACTTGAGCCACAGCGCCGCCACTTCTGGCTTTCTAGTAGTTTATTGGAGATAAGAGTCTCACGGAGTTTCCTGCCAGGGCTAGCTTTGAACCGCGATCCTCAGATCTCAGCCTCCTGAGTAGCTAGTATTACAAGCGTGAGCCACTGGCGCCCAGTTTAGCATCATCTTATATGGTCAAAAAGAAAATGAACTTTACAACTTGGGGATTGAGGGAAGGGAGGAAGGGAGGAGGTGAAGAGATGGGGAGGTGGAAAGGGAAAGGATGGTAGGGGAAAAACAAAGGAGGGGGTAACAATGCTTGATAGGAAAGGTAGTCAGTGACTCATGTGACTGTAAACTCTCTGTACAGTATCTTTACAATAAAAAAATATAAAAAAGAATGCATGGATTCAAAAAGGAACTACTCTACATTGCTGTAGGAAATCTAAACAGCAGCCACTTTGGATATCAGTATGGTAGTTCCTCAAAAATCGGAAAAAATCAACCAATCTTATGGTCCTGTCATATCACATTTAGGTATCTATATATCTAAAGGAGAATAAATCAGGATACATGGAAAATTACCTGCATACTCATGTTTATTGCAACTCTGTTGACACTAACTAAACTGTAGCATCAGCCAAAGGTCCATGATAGTTGGAATGACAGGCATGAACCACAATGCCCAGCTACTGAGATTGAATCCTACAAACTTTGGCTGGGCTGGCCTGAACCTCTATCCTTATTAGTAGATAGGATTAAAGGCATGAGTCAACAATGCCTGGCTATTCCACATTTTTAAATATTTGGTCTTCTATGGGAATCAGAAGACAAAGAATTACTTAAAGTTTGCATAGCATATACCCTTTATCATTTCATCAAGTGTCAAGACTTAAAACCTAATTATCAAGACTGGGAAAAAAATTATATTAAGTGAATTAAGCCAGACCCAAAGAAACATAGACCCCATGATTTCCCTCATTTGTAATAATTAGTATATGTCTAGGATAGTCCTAGAAGAGGATCACAATAGCTTAATAGCTATGTACATATGACCATATAAGATGATGAAAACATTTCTTTTTGTATCTATGTAAGTTCTACAGGACCAATAGAACAGTATATGATGAGTCTAGAAGAAAACATCATCTGCATCACTGAAACAGACACAGCTGAAGTTTTGGACATGCTTTCTTTGTCCAGGTTACATTATCTAGACTTTAGGCTTCAAGATCTGTACAAGGATTCATAGTCAATTTATTTTTGATAGTTGCCCATGTTACAGGTAGCTAGCATATTTGTATAGTCTGAAATAATACTAGTAGCTATTGTTGGGTGACCTGTTGTAAAAACTCAGATCAGAACAAAGGGTTAAACCTGGCTTAATGACAGACAACACTACAGATCTTAACAAAATCTCAGCAATAGTGAAAGTCTAGATATCATGGACTTGTGCCTTATGACTTAACTTCATCTGTGTTTGTGCCAAAAAGAGAATTAAAAAGTAAATAAAAAGTCACTAACATTCAGAAGCCCAGCTAACTTCTATAATGCTAACTTCAGACAAGAGTAGTCTAAGATAATGAGAAAAAAAGACAAAGCAAGATCATTTTGGAATTTTATCTAAGCAGACAAAATTATGTTCACTGTGCTACCCACATTTACTGAACGCCCTCCCTTGGCCATAATAAGTGATTGCTACTTCTTCTTTGAGCATAAACGAATTGTACAAAGGTGTTTCATTGTGATATTTCCATACATTTGTACAGTGTACTTTGATCAAATTCACTACCTCTAGCATACTTTTATTGAATCTATTTATTTATTTCATATCTGGTCAGCTGGCACTCTACCACTTGTGACATACTTCCAGCCTGGCTTTTTGTTGGCTATTTTGGAGATGAAGTTTCAATTAATTTTCTGCCTGGGATAGCTTTGTGCCTTGGTTCTCAAGATTTCAGTCTCTGGTGCCTGGCTTCATATACTTCCTTTTTTCTTTCCTTTTTTGTTGTTGTTGTTGTTGTTGATCCTAGGGCTTGAACTCTGGGCCTGGGTGCTGTCCCTAGCTTTTTCCACTCAAGGCTAGCGCTCTATCACTTACAGCCTCACTGCCACTTCTGGTTTTCTGGTGGTTAATTAGAGATAAGAGTCTCATGGACTTTTGTGACCAGGCTGGCTTTGAACCATAATCCTCAGATTTCAGCCTCCTAAGTAGCTAGGATTACAGTTGTGAGCCACCAGCGCCCAGCTTCATACACTTTCTTAACAGGCACTTCCTTTATCCTCAGTATAGTGTCCTCTCTTTATAAGATTTACTAAGATGTACAATCATAGAATGCTTTCAAATTCTGACAGCGTATAATCTAAAACAAACTTCTATTTCTTTATACCCTCCTCCAAATCTCCCATTCAGAGCCCAAATTTTATACAGGAAGAATGTAATTCCAGGACCTCCAATGGATACTTGAAAACACAGATATACCATTAACCCCCCCCCCACACACACACAGAGTTTTTCCTATATATACACACACAAGAAAGTTTAATTTAGGTATAATAAATACTAATGAATGGAACAACTATAACAATATACTATAATGAAAGCTTTTTAAAACTCATCAATTGTTCCTTGTTGAAATTCTACATTTAGTATTTCCAAATTACATATAATATAACCATGGATAGTGAAATTGTGAATAACAGGGAACTCTGATAATATGGTATGTGTTTTTTTCTTTTTTAGTGCTGGCACTGAGGCTTGAACTCTGGGCCTTGTGCTCTCAGATGGGCTTTTTTGACTCAAGATTGGTGCTCTACCACTTGAGCCACATCTCTACTGCTATCATATATATGTATATATGTGTGTGTGTGTGTGTGTGTGTGTGTGTGTGATATATCTTACTGAAGCATCCTATAGATCCCCAATGTATATATTGTCTTTCTGTAACAAGTAATAAACTCAATTTGTTTAATTGCAGGTACAGGGCTGGTGGCCTTTGGCTGAAGGATTTCAACAGTGAGTACAAGATTACTTTTTGCTTCTTTTTGTTTCCTCCTTTCTTTTGTTTTTTTTTTGATGGTAGTAGGGTTTGAACTCAGTGCCTCAAGCTTGTGAGGTAAGAGCTCTACCTTGAGTCATGCCTCTATGCCTTAGTGCTTCCGTATTTTTCTTCAGGTATGGTTTAATATTTTTGCCACCTTCCACATAGCTGAGATGTCAAGTAGGTGCTACAACTTTTTGCTTAGGCTGGCCTCCAATTTTAAGCCTCCCAATCTCTGCCTCCAAAATAGCTAGGATTGTAGGAATAAACTACCATGTCTGGCTGGAACAAACTTTTCTTTTGCTGGTCCTGGGACTTAAACCCAGGGTGTAAGGGCTATCCATGAGCCTCTCTGTAAACAAGGATAGTGCTCTACCGCTAGTGCTCTACCACTTGAGCCACAGCACCACTTCGGTTTTCTGGTGTTTTATTGAAGATAAGAGGTTCACGGACATTCCTTTCCAGGCTGGCTCTGAACCATGATCCTCACATTTCAGCCTCCTGAGTAGCTAGGATTACAGGCATGAGCCACCTGTGCTTGGCCAAATGAACTTTTTAATGTGTGTATTTCTAGAGTTTTAATTCAAGGCCTCATACTTGTAAGACAGATGTTTACTACTTGAACCATGCCCCCAGATGTGGATTTTTATGGCAATGAAAAATTTCTAAATTTAGCAATGATGATAATTGTATATCTCTGAACCTCATTAAATTTTACATTTCAAACATGTGAAGTGTATGGTATATATTTTATCCTAATGAAACTACTATGATATAATGATGTGTATGTATCCCCATTAATGCATTAAATAGTAAGATATAGAAGGGCATCTTATAATTAACACAGCCCTAAAGTAATGATGAGCTTGAATAATGTCTTGAAATCTTTACCACCATTTCTTTTCTTTTCTTTCTTTTTTTTAGTGCTGGCACCAGGATTTGAACTCAAGACCTCAGTTTTTCATTTGGGTTGCTTGCTCAGGCTGGAATTCTACCTCTTTACTATAACTTGAATGGACACAAACTTCTGTTATGCTATTCTTACTATGATTTGAAACCAACATTCATCATGGAAAGAAATGGTAAATTTCAATCAGAGACTAATAAAAATAAAGATGTTAATTTTTCCTACATAACTTAATCCCTGAGTTTTTTTAACTGGACCACAGTTAGAAACTGTGACTATAATCCTAGCAATTCAGGAGGTTGAGATCTGAGGCTCACACTTGAAACTCAGCTGGGGCAAGGAGGACTGTGAGACCCTTATGTCCACTTAACCACCAAAAAGACAGAAATGGAAGTGCAGTTCAAATGGTAGAGTACCAGCTTTGAGCAACAAAACTCAGCGACAGCATCCAGGCCCTGATTTCAAGCCCCACTACTGGCAACTATTGAAGATAAACACAAACTAAACCTATATTAGAGGACAAATTAAGTAACAATGGGACCCAGCCTCCACTTGACTAAAATCACAGAGGATGGCCAACAGTTGGATCTCTTATCTCTCAACTATCTATCTAATAATTGGTTCTATTGTTTCCCTTTTTCATTTTTATTGAATGCATATCATTTGGTACAACAGAAGGATGGTTCAGTTAAAAGTTTCAGGTCTTAATGCTGGGTATTGGTGGCTCATGTCTGTAGTCCTAGCTACTCAGGAAGCTGAGATCTGAGCATCTGGCTCAGGTTTTCGAGTTCCCTTATCTGCCTTGTCCTGCTTTCACCACAGGCCCGTGTGGATGTTCTCACTCGACATCCCCTCATGGCTAATTCTGTGATGGGTACCAGCAGATGAAGTCAGTCTATAGCTTCCCAGCATCTTGCTGAAGGGGAATCAATAATGGTAATGTCTGTCTCTCTGTCCACTTAATAGTTAGAGCAGAAGTCTGTATTCATAATAGTCCTGGATCTACATCCTCTTCAGGAATTGCCATTCCCTTTCTGGGATCTCAGTGTCTTGATTAATCAATAAAATGTTTACTTTGGGGGGGGAGGTCAGTTGTGGGGCTTGAACTCTGGGCCTGGGCGCTGTCCCTCAGCTCTTCAGCTCAAGGCTAGCACTCTACCACTTGAGCCACATTGCCACTTCTGGTTTTCTGAGTGGTTTCATGGAGATAAGAGTCTCACGGCCTTTCCTGCCCAGGATGGCTTTGAACCATGATCCTCAGATGTCAGCCTCCTGAGTAGCTAGGATTATAGGCATGAGCCATCAGTGTCCAGTACTTATCAATAAAATGTATGTGTGCTCAGAAATGCTAGTGACTATAATGTGGAAGTGAAACAACTCCATCTGATCTCAGATTTCCTTCGAAAAGATTTTCTTTCAAGTTAGAAGCAGGGGCTTACACCTGTAATCTCTGTAATTTGGCAAGCAGACATTGAGAGGATCACTGTTGGAGGCAGTCCAGGCAAAAAGTTTTTGAGACCTAATCTCAATGAACAAGTCAGTCCTATGGTGCATGTCTTTGGTCCAAGCTGTGTAGGAAGCATGCACAGGAGGATCATCATCTAAGATAAAAATACTGGGCAGCAACATGAGACCTAATCTGAAAATTTACCCAAAAAGAAAAAGATAAAAAGACTTCCCTCTGGAAAGTGGGATGTAGATGATTGCACCTTGCTGCTGCCTTTTCGCCTCAAGGGGAGGGAAGAAACAAACTCCTGCATGCTCAGCTTGGCAGGATCAGCAGGGGAATTAGCCACCTAGATAGAGTTGGCTTTTGTCTTGAGGACAATTGGGTAGCTGTGGTCATATGGCTCACTGAGGGGGATCTGTTGAGGAAGGAGGGGCAGTTGTAAAGGACCCTAGGCACAAATATGCTTATACTGTATTAAATAGATCCAAGCTTTTAAGATGGGAAAAGTCCAAAACATTAATCTTCTACCAGGCTAGCTCCTTCCTTTGCTTCCATTCAACCCTGCTCAAGAAGATAGACCGTTGATCACAGTTTCCAAGTCTGCTTCCTCAGATACTCATTTCACGGTTTACATGGTGTGGCAACATTTCAGAGCTGGGAAGAAGTTTGGCTCCATTTTATACTTGAAAAACTGAGGCCCAGAGTTGGCATGGGGAGTGAAAGTGGGTCAGGACAATAAGCTCTGCATGGGTGCTAGGGGCTCATGTGTGTAATCCTAGCTGCTCAAGAGGATGGTGGTTTGAGGCTAGTCCAGACAGGGAAGTTTGTGAGACTGCTATCTCCAATTTAACTACCAAAATGCCAGGAGTGAAGCTATAGGTCAAGTGGTAGAATATTAGCCTTGAGAAGAAAAAGGTAAGTGAGACCATGAGGCCATGTCTTCAAACCGCAGTACCAGCACATATTAAAAAAACAACAACAAAACATAAGCTCTGAAGTCCTATTGTTTGGAGTTGAACCTCAGTTGTGTTCACTTATTATCGTTATGGCCTTCAACAAGCTGTATCTTCATTTAGAGATTCAGAGTCCCCTTGTGAAAGTGGGAGTCCAGTCGACAATAGCTGCTTTACAAAGCAGTTTTGAGTCTGGAGTGATATCATTTAAAGAACATTGCAATTGCAACAGTAGACAGTGAGCCCTAATGAAATGTCAGGCAGCAGATAGGGACCTGCTTTCTCACAAGATGCTACAATGTAGCCTCTACCTCTGGTCAGTGTTCTTCTTACTTTCAATAATGCCTTGTACTGAATATACTTGAAAATACTCCCAATTTTTACCTTCTTCTCAATCTCAGACTACTAATTGAGGGCATGTCGTGGCTCGTGCTGATTTTCCCTTTCAAATATGATTCGTTTTCCACCTTTCATCCCCTCCATCCTGTCACTAACTCTGCTGAACAATCTAAGACTAGCCCAAAGCTGTCTCTCCTCACAATGATACATGTAGCATGTGGGAATGAAATATGTAATAAAGCAATGGGGCCAGAGCCTTTGAATGTTCTTTAAATGTATTGAATTTTGTACACAGAAAACTGTGTTTTGCTGGCTGTGGAAAACCACAGGCAGCTGCTTGCTGAGTGATTGTGATGAATAGGTGTGAAACATAGGATGGTGTCAGTACCTGGAGGATAAATAGTTCTGAGAATTATAAATTCGTGGCTTGAGTGTTATATTCATTGTTGATGCTTTGATTATTGTTCTAAAGGGCCTCCCCTGGATATCAATGTTCTGGCTTCTATAGGGAAAATAGTTTTGGTTGGGGCTGAGAATGTGGCTTAGTAGTAGAGTGCTTGCTTAGCATGCATGAAGCCCTGGGTTTGATTCTCCAGTACCATATAAACAGAAAGAGCTGCAAGTGGCACTGTGCCTCAAGTGGTAGAGTGCTAGCCTTGAGTGAAAAAAGTTCAGGGACAGTGCCCATGCTGAGTTCAAGCCCGATGACTGGCAAAAGAAAAAAATTGTCTCACTGTAAACACAATTTCATTATCCTGTCAAATCAACAATGACTATAATATATATATATATATATATTATATATATATATATATTATATATATATATATATATATATAGCTAAAAATAAAGATAGAGACAGATGTTCTTCTAGAGACCTCTCTGGCTCATCTTTAATTACATTTGTGTCTAAATAAGCTCTTCTCTTCACTGCTCTTGCTTCCTACAGGAACATCAAGGCCACAATAAGATGTGATGTTTGTGACTGAAGAAGTGAGAGGGGATCACAAGTTCATGGGCAATCAGAAAGAGGGAACAAGGAATCATGCTATAGACTTAGGCAGGGGGAGTGTTCAGCCTAGCTCAGAATATCACGCTTATCCAGTTTTGTGGGGACAGCAAAAAGGTCTGCTGCCAGAGACAATATGGTCCATTGACAATATAGAGGACAAGGACCAGGACACAAATGCACAGTTGTCATGGATAGACCTCAATTTTACCTTTTCCTCCATTTCAGACCCTTAACTGAGTATACTGTTGAGGCCAATACAGACTTCCACTCAAGGAAATTCCACTACTATTTGCTCTCAGATAATCCATTCCCCAAAATGACAAATGCCTGAAGGCTGTGTTATATTAAAACACTTCCTTCATAAGAGCTTTATAATGTAGCTAGTGTTCTAGCTGCTCTGAAAGGAGCCTGATGGAGGTGACAAACTACCTCTCTCATTTGTATTTCAGTGTCTTCTTATACAATGTGAAGCTAAAGACCTTCCTTACAGGGTTGTGGGGAAGGAATAAATGAACAAATGCATGGAAAATGGTTATTTTTTGTGCCTGGCACATAGGAAATGCTCAATAAACGTCAGCTGGGATGACTATTCCTTCCAATGAACAACCTAGGCCAGGACTGGCATCACTTTAGGATAGTTCAGTTTGATGCTGTCTTTATTTGTATGTATGCTGGTCATGAATCTTGAACTTAGAGCCTCATGCTCTTTTTTGGCTTTTTCCACTCAAGACTGTTACTCTACCACTAGAGCCACGTTTCTACTTCTGGCTTTTTGCTGATTATTTGGAGATGAGAATCTCAGAGACTTTTCTACTCTGGCTGGCTTCAAACTGGGAGCCTCAGATCTCAGCCACCTGTGTAGCTGGGATTATAGGTATGAACCATTAGCACTCTTCTCAGTGTTGTTTTTAGCTCCAGCACAGATTCAATACAAAAGACCAACTTTGGAAAATGCAAAGCTTGCTGCTTCATGTAAAAGTAGACATACTGTAATTCAGCTGCCTTTTTATTTCTTTTCTTTTTTATCTGTTTTTTATTGTAAAAAGACTGTACAGAGGGGTTACAGTTACAGGAGTAAGGTAATGAGTACATTTCCTATCAAGCATTGTTACCTCCTCCTTTGTTTTCCCCCCTACCATCCCTTCCCTCCCCACCTCCCCAACTCCTCTCCCCCTCAAGTTGTAAAGTTCGCTTTCAACATAGTGTCTTGTACATCTTGTTGTTACAATGGATCAACCTGGATCCTCATTTCAGCATTTTGTTATTTCCCTTCCCCTCCCCAAATTAGAAAAATGTATATACAAAATGAAGGACACCTACATCAAATACAGTGAAAACAGGAGTTATATCTTGGGGGAAGAACATACAAGAGAAACAAAAAAAAATCACATAGTACATTTTAAATACGTTTAAAAAATAACAAGAAAGAAAAAACCCCACTTCTGTCCCTATCTTGAGTTTCATTTCACTTAACATCATCTTATATGGACATATGTACATAGCTTTGACCTGTTCTGTTTGTCCTAGACTTATAATATTATTGCAAATAAGGGAAACCACAGAACATATGTTTCTTTGAGCTTGGCTTACTTCACTTAATACAATTTTTTCCAAGTCTTTCCATTTCCTAACAAATGGGGTGGTCATTCTTTCTGATGAAGGCATAGAATTCCATTGTATAAATATACCACATTTTCTTGATCCATTCATCTACTGAGGGACATCTGGGTTGGTTTCATAGCTTAGCTATGGTAAATAATGCTGCAATAAATATAGTTGTGCTGGTAGCTTTAAGTATAGCCTTGTTTGTGATCATTTGGGTAAATGCCCAAAAGTGGGATTGCTGGGTCATAAGGGAGCTCTATGTGGAGTCTTTTGAGGAACCTCCATACTGCTTTCCAAAGTGGTTGAACAAGTTTACACTCCCACCAACAATGCAGTAGGATTCCCTTTTGGACACATCCCCTCCAGCATCTGTTCTTATTAGATCTCTTGATTATAGTAATTCTAACTGGGGTGAGGTGGAATCTCAATATTGTTTTGATTTGAATTTCTTTTATGGCTAGAGAACTTGAACATTTCTTCATGTGTCTATTGGCCATTTTTATTTCCTCTTCAGAGAAATTTCTCTTTAAGTCGTTAGCCTACTTATTAATGGAGTGGTTGTTTCTTTGAGGATTTGTTGTTAGAGGATTTAATTTTTTGAGTTCTAAGTACATTTCAGATATGAGGGCCTTTTCTGTTGTATGGCTAGTGAAGATCTTCTCCCAGTCTGTGGGCTTTCTACTGATCTTGCTAGCTATATCTTTTGCTATGAAGAGGCTCTGCAGTTTCATGCAATCCCATTTGTTGTGTTTCTGGGTCTTAAGAAAATTTCAGCCTGTGCCAAGGAGCCCTAGAGCTTCTCCTATTCCTTCCTGTAATGTTTTCAAGGTGTCTACTTTGACTTCAAGGTCTTTGAGCCATTTGGAGTTGATTCTGGTGCAGCATGATATATAAGGATCTATCAGCTTCCTTTTTCTTTCCTTCATCTGTTCTTTGATCCATTTGGGGCTATGTGGATTCAGTACTAATGTGAAGAATTATGTCATTGTTGCCCTTACAGATTGACACTTGCATGTGCAAATTCTGGACCTACCCTTATTAGGCACAAACTCTGACTTGGCTGTTTACTGGGAATGTGGATTTGAGCAAGTCATATTACTGTGCTTGAGATTTTTCTACATAAAGTTGGGATTGGATGATAATAGTAGTATATGACTTAAAGGTGGGCTGAAACATCCAGGGGCTTGTAATCCTAGTTATTCATGATGTTGAGATCTTAAGATCATGGTTCAAAGTCAGCCCAGATGACAAATCTGAGAGACTTGTTTCTCCAATTAACCAGCAAAAGGCTAGAAGTGGAGGTGTAACTCAAATGACCAAGTTCCAACCTTGAGTGAAAAAGCCAAGAGAGAACTTGAGGCCCTGAGTTCAAGCCCCAGTTCAGACACACACACACACACACACACACACACACACACACACACACACACACACACACAAAGCAATTGTGCTGTTAACAACAGCAACTACCCAATTACACTAAAAGGATTATTGTAATGAGTGAAGTCATTACTATAAAGAATTCAAAACAATGCTTGTCACAGATTATATTCTCAATAGACATTTGTTACTCATTTTCCAAAAATAAAAGGCTAAGCTTGTGTGGGATAGATCTCTTGATAAACATCAATTTATTTGATTGCCATAGCCACTGTAAAGGGAGAGGGAGAGAGAGATACATTAATACTATCAGTGTTTTGTATATTGCATTGCTGTCACTCTCAAACTGTGGATTGAATTTCACATTGTTTAAAAAAATGCAGAGGCTATGACTAAGTAAAAAAAGTTTCCTTCATATACTAGTTATTGCAAATAAGGGAAACCATGGGATCTAAGTTTCTTTGGGCCTGGCTTACTTCACTTAATATAATTTTTTCCAAGTCTTTCCATTTCCTAACAAATGGGCAGTGTCATTCATTCTTTTTTTTTTTTGTGAAGATACTGTACAGAGGGGTTACAATTACATGGGCAGGATAATGCGTACATTTCTTACCAAGCATTGCAGCCTCCTCCTTTGGTTTACCCTTCACATCCCTCCCAGCCTCCCCCCCCCCCCCCAATCCCAATCCTTCTCCTCCCCCCCCTTCCCCCCCTCCCCCCCACCGACGTTGTAAAGCTCATTTTGGACATGACATCTTGTACTTCTCATTGTTGCAACAGGTCCACCTGTATCTTTAAACAACTGGTTTTTCCCCATCTCCTCCTCAAGTTATACTGACATCAAATATAGTGAAAGCAGGGGTTATACTGTGGGGGAGGGACATACAAAGCAACAAAGAGATAATCTTATAAATGCATTAGAAACACATGCATGAAAGAAAAAAAACATTAAAATACATATCTAAGGGTTCATTTTCCTGACATCACATTATCTGACCTTTTCCGCTTGACTCATAGATATACTAGATATTGCAAATAAGGGAAACCATGGGACCTATGTTTCTTTTGGCTTACTTCACTTAATATAATTTTTTCCAACTTTTTCCATTTCCTAACAAATGGGGCAATGTCATTCTTTCTGATGGAGGCATAGAATTCCATTGTGTATATATGCCACATTTTCTTGATCCATTCATCTACTGAGGGGCATCTGGGTTGGTTCCATATCTTACCTATGGTAAATAATGCTGCAATAAACATTGTTGTGCTGGTAGCTTTAGTGTGGTCCTGTTTGTGAACATTTGGGTAAATGCCCAAAAGTGGGATTGCTGGGTCATAGGGGAGCTCTATGTGGAGTCTTTTAAGGAACCTCCATACTGCTTTCCAAAGTGGTTGAACAAGTTTACATTCCCACCAACAATGCAGTAAGGTTCCCTTCTGTCCACATCCCCTCCAGCATCTGTTGTTGTTAGAGTTCTTGATTTTAGCCATTCTAAGTAGGGGTGAGGTGGTATCTCAGTGTTGTTTTGATTTGCATTTCTTTTATGGCTAGGGAGGTTGAGCATTTCTGAGTCAAGCAGAAAAGGTAAATGATCCCTAAGATGTGTGTTCAAATAGTTTTTTTTCTTTCAGGCGATTGTTTCTAACACATTTATCAAATTATTTCTTTGTTGCTTTGTATGTCCCTCCCCCATGGTATAACCCCTGCTTTCACTGTATTTGAGGTTGGTATAATTTGTGGAGGGGAAGGGAAAAAACAAATCGTTTAACTAGGGATACAGGTGGATCCATTGCAACAATGAGATGTACAAGTCATTATGTGGAAAAACGAACTTTACAACTTTGGTGGGGGGTGGGGGAGGAGGATTAGGTAAGGGGGGAAGGGGGAGGATGGGAAGGGATAGGAAGGGGAAACAAAGGAGGAGGCTACAATGCTTGACAAGAAATGTACTCATTATTTTGCCCATGTAATTGTAACCCCTCTGTACAGTATTTTCACAATTAAAAACAGGAGAAGAAAAAGCTCATGTCTAACACCTAAAATGGCCAGGAAAATGGCTGAGCCCTTCAAATACTCACTAGAGAAACAGATACTGTACATACACTTTTCACTCTAACAGAGAATGTAAATAAGCAGGAAACTAAGCCTGTCAAATGTCTGAAAACCCCTCTTGACTCTGTCTGCCTGGTTTTAAAGGGATAAAATAATAAATACTTAGCCTGTACTCATAAAAAAAGTTTCCTTCAAACTACATCATATTTTAAGGAGACAAGCCAGAGACTAATATGCATCTTGATATCAATGATATGTGTCATAAATTTAGTAAATAAAACTGACTAAGCTGGAAAGCATGATCTCTAAACCTCACTTTGACCAATGCTCATCTTCTAGTGTGACCTTGTACCTTCCCTTTTGAAATGTATTTCCTGTCTGAACCATAGAGGAGAGGAAGATATCCTTTTAGTTCCAGGATTCTGCTCCCATCTCATCCTTGTCAGTGTGTGTGTGTGTGTGTGTGTGTGTGTGTGTGTGTGTGTGTGTGTGTGTGTGTGTGTGTGCTGGTACTAGGGCTTAAACTCAGGGCTTCAAACTCTCACGTGGCTTAAGGCTTTTGCTTAAGGCTGATACTCTACCACTTGAGCCACAGTTCCACTTCGAGCTTTTTGTTGATTAATTGGAGAGAAGAGTCAGAGACTTTTCTGCCTGGGCTGGCTTCAAACTATGATCCTCAGATCTCAGCCTTTTGAGTAGTTAGGATTGAAAGTTTCAGTCACCAGTGCCTAGTAGCATCTTTTCCTGGTCCCTGAGTAAAACCATCCTGATTATCCTCAGTTTCCCTAATGTGTTTGACTCTGAGAGAGGAGCTTGCCTTTATGTGCAGCTGAGCCTATGGGCAGCTAGAGTATCCTCATCTGTTACCATCTAGACTAAGTCCTGCTTTCCTTGGAGGTTGTTGACTGGGAAAACAGAGTCTTTCCAAAGACCTCTTTTGAGGTCATGCCCCAGCTTGTCAGAACCAGCTGTGCCACATTTGACTGGTTTCTTGGACTTGTCAAGGAAGCTAGAAGGAACCTGCCATGTCACACAGCCAAGCTGATGCTTAGTACTGCCTAGCCCAATGCCTTAGGGCTCTTAAACCACACTGACACTTAATAAAATTAGATACATGGAGTCTCTTATTTCAGTCCTCTAATCTTTCTCTTTATTGTACCTATATAACACTGATAACAGGTTTTTATCCTCCTTGACCAATGGCTACCTAAACGAAGGAAGAGGTGACACTGTCCAAAAAGAAATGTATATAATACCTGACTTATGTAACTATAACCCCTCCATACATCACCTTCACAATAAAAATTTAAAAGAAAAAGAAAAGAAGGAGCAATACCTATTACCCACATGGCAGAGGATAAGATTTCTCTATTTTCTCTTCTTCCCTTCCTTTCTTCCTTTTTCTTTCTTTCTTTCTTTGCTTCTTTCTCTTTCGTCTTTATTTTTCCTTCTTTTTTTCTTTCTCTCTTTTTCTTCCTATTTTCTTTGTTTCTGTGTATTTCTTTCTTTCTTCTCTCTTCTTTTCTTTCTTTTTTTTGTGATAGTACTGAGGCTTGAACTCAGAATCATCACACTCTCCCTTAGCTTTTTCTCTCAAAGCGGATACACTACCAGTTGAGCCACATCTCCACTTCCAGTTTTTTACTGGAAACTAGTCCATTTGATATGAGGCTGTGAAGACTCAGCCTGGGGAGGGGAGCAAGATGAGAGGTGGACTCAAGAGATGAAAAGGAAGAAAAATGCGGGATATTCCATCCAAATGAATCAATATAGTTTTGTGATAGAACAATAGAGGAAAATAAGGTACTGAAGAATTTTGAGTTTAGGAGAGTTTGTATAAAAAACAAAATTAGATTTGAGAAGTCTAGTTTAGGGAAAAGTCCTTAAGGTTTTCTTTACACTGTTTTAATGTTTTGTGACAAAGAGTTGGGAGATGGTTTTGGCAGATAGGTGGAAGTTGAAGCTTTGAGAGAAGGACTGAATGTACCCAAGCTGTTGTTGTGTGCTGCATTAGCAAGAGGAACCAAAATCTTCTTTTTCTAGACTAGTAGGTCTAAAACTTGCCCTGCCATTGGAATTGACTGAAGGGCTTATTAAAGCAAATTGCTGTCTGTAGCCATGTCTCATGCCTATAATCTTAGCTACTTAGGAGGCTGAGATCTGAGGATTGATGTTTGAGCCAGCCCAGGCAGGAGTCTTTGAGAATATTATCTCCAACTAACCATCAAAAAGTCAGAAGTGGAGTTATGGCTCCAGTAGTAGAGCAACAACCAGGCCTTGAATTCATGCCCCAGGACTGGCACAAAAATAAAAAAAAAGTGATGGGCCCCTTCATGTGAGCTTCTGATTTGGAAGGTTTGAGTGGGAGGTGAGAATTTTTATCTCTAAGTTCCTAAGTGATACTAACATTCCTAGCACATCTTTGTATCAGGCTCCACATGACAACATTGCATGTGTTAAGCTCAGATAAGCTCAGATAAACTTTGAGTTTAGAGCTACAAAAACTTTAAAAATCATCTAGTTGGTAAAATTCACTAGGACATAATAAATTATATAGGACTCTAGGCATTCACACACAGTGAGACCATAGGATGATGTTCTTAGGAGAGGAACAGAAAGGCAAAATGCATATGTGTATCTGATTATATAAAATAATATTTATTGAAATAAACTCCAAGAAATGGAAATAAAAGGTTCCACTTATTGTCTTTTTTCTTTTTGTATTGTTTGTTCATGTATCTGTCTTTAGGAAGGTAAGGGGAACACAAAATGGAAGAAGAAAGGGTGAACAAATGCAGCAGTGGTACTTACTAGACACTATGTTGATAATGAACTATACAACATGTGGGTGGGGATGGGAAGGAAAACCTGGGAGAGAGAGTGAGGAAAAGGGTGATATTATCCAAAAAGAAGTGTACTCTTTACCCAATTTATGTAACTGTAACCCCTCTGTACATCACCTTTGTGATAATAATAAAAAAGTTGTAAAAAAGAAATGAAAATTGTCTCATAAAATATGACAAGATGCAAAGTAAACAGTTTAAACATTTTACTAAAAATTATATGGTTCTCTGGAAAGAATTACATGTATTATCTGTCAAATACAATTATTCATTTGTTAAAATTACCCAATAGCAAATGTTAAAGGACATCACTTTTAAACAGTGAATTAGCAATTCATCATATATGCTTTTATCCATTATTCTTTTCCTGGATATCTGAATGTTTCTTTCTTTGGAGTCATGTATAAATGAAATGTGGAATATTATGAAATTAAGTGTGGTATTTAGAAATCAAGCATTGTTTCTGTTATATCTTTAAAATGTTGATGGAAGCTTTTCTTCTTAATGTAATTACCATGGTAATATTATTCTGGTCACTGTCTTGCTATAATTTTATTTATTTTAATGAATTTTTAAGTTGGAGGATTGATGGCTCTAAGATTTTGCCAATGCTAACATTAAGCCTGTTCACATGAATACAAAATTAAGTAAAAAAATATTTTAAAAAAGTAAACAAAAAATACAGTATCCTACATATTCACACACAGTGAGACCAAAGGAGGATATTCTAAGGAGAGGAACACAAAGGCATAATGCTTATATGCATCTGATCATACAAAATAATATTTATTGAAATGAACTCCAGGAAATGGAAACAAGGTTTTTCTTTGTTGTAGTTTTTGTTTTATTTTCTTTGTTTATCTTTCTTTGGGAATGAAAGGGATCACAGAAATGGTGGGATAAAGGGTGAACAAATACAGCAGATACTCACTAGACACTATGCTGAAAATGAACAACTTCTGGGTGGGGATGGGAGGCAACAACTGGGAGAAAGCAAAGGAAGGGGTGATATAGTCTAAAAAGAAATGTACTTTTTATCTGACTTATACAACTGTAACTCCTCTCTACAATTTTTTAAATTTTTTATTGTGAACATACTGTACAGAAGGGTTACAATTACATGGGTCTTTCTACAATTTTTATAATAACAATTTTAATTTTTTTGTGTGGGGGGTCTGGTCGTGGGGCCTGAACTCTGGGCCTGGACGCTGTCCCTCAGCTCTTCAGCTCAAGGCTAGCGCTCTACCACTTGAGCCACAGCGCCACTTCCGGCGTTTTTCTTTTTTGCTTATGTGGTGCTGAGGAATCGAACCCAGGGCCTCAGCATGCAAGGCGAGTGCTCTACTGCTGAGCCACCTTCCCAGCTCCCAATTTAAAAATTTTTAAATATGAGAAAAAGGGAAAATAGTCATGGCAAACCATGTTCCTTTCAGGATACATTTAAAAAATGGACTAATGTTAAAAATATCCTCAAAAGTGGTGGGGTGGGGTCATGGGAAAAGGTATAGACAAATGAATAGGAAAATAGGAGGACAATACAGTCAAGAAATCATTGCATATCCTTCAAAATTTAAAAGAGTGTGGTAAGGGGTGTGTAGGAGAGGGATCGATGAGTATGTTGAAAGGAACAATGGCCATAATATATTGTATTTATAAACTGCTTTGTTAAATGTCAACTTATTTGTACAGCTACTTAAAGATAATAAAAAGACAACACATTGTTAAAAAATTTTAAAAATCATCTATTCAAGTCCAATGTAGTGGCCTATGCTTGCAATCCCATTTAGGAGGCTGAAGCAGGACTATGATTTTCAGTGTAACTTGAGCTACATAGTAAGACCTTGTCTCAAATACAAAATAAAACAAAAACCATATGCAGTCAACACCCACCCCTTAATGTACAAATCTTCTCTTTCTGCTGCAAGGCACTGGTAGCTCATGCCTGCAAACCCAGCTACTCATGAGGTTGAGGTCTAGTGGATCATGGTTCAAAGCTAGCCTGGGCAGAAAAGTCCATGAGACTCTTTGCGTCATTTAAACAATGAAAGGGTAGAAGTGGAGGTGTAGAGCACCAGCTTTGAGTGGAAAAGGCAAGTGTGAGCACAGGCTCTGAGTTCAATTCCTATACTGGCACAGATACAAAATAATTCTTCTCTGCCATATCCCCGATTCATGACACTCATGTCACTCATTCAATAAGTATTGATTGGGTGCATATTAGGTGACACAAACTTCTTTAGCTTTGTGTATACGACATTAAATAAGATAGAAAATGTAAAGGTTGATGCATTCAGGAAACCTATATGTTACAGATAATGGTGGAAAGACAACAAACACACAAAAGATTAATTGGTACTGAGCAGAGATTTAAAATAGACCTAAAATTAGAATGCTAGCTACTATTTTTTTTTTGGTTGGTTGTGAGGCTTGTACTCAGGGCCTTGGCACTGTCCCTGAGCCTCTTTTGTGTTTAAGGCTAATATTCTACCACTTAAGCCACAGAGCCACTTCTGGTTTTCTGGCAGTGAATTGGAGTCTCATGGGCTTTCCTGCCTGGGCTGGCTTTGAACCAAGATCCACAGATCTCAGACTCCTGGATAACTAGGATTCTAGGCATGAGCCATAGGCACCCCACTCTGTTCTTTGTCTTCAAGCACAAAAAACAAAAAACAAACATCCCTGATTAGTTTTAATTTTTGTATTGTAAAAAATAACGGATTTCATTGTTATGCAAGAACAAGCTTCATTTTCTTAAAGCCTTGAGATTTATACACAGCTAGCCTAAATTCCAAAAACAGCTAGCTGGATTCCAGCCACTGACTGGCTGTAGACTCCTCATGAATCTCTCTGATGGCCATTCCTGGCCTTCATACAGGAACGGGAATGTTTACCTTTCTTTTCCTCTTGGAAGGATTGTGCAAAGAGAAGCCTTGAGAGCGATCACACTCTGGAAAAAGATGTCACTGGGAACTCAAATTATTGTATTGTGTGCTAAGGCTTGAGCTCAGGGCCAAGGTGCTCTCTCTCAGCTTTTTCACTCAAGGCTGGTGCTCTACTACTTGAGCCACAGTTCCACTTTTTGGTGGCTAATTGAAGATAAGAGTCTCACAGACTTTCTTTCTTGGGTTGGCTTTGGGCTCAAATACTCAGATCTCACTCGCCTGAACAGCCAGCATTACAGGTGTGAGACATTAGCACCAAGCACTTGTACTCTGGTCTTAATTTCATTTGAAGTGAGTTTCTTATTGCTCATGAGTAGGACCATTGAATTCAATCAATTGTTCCAAAGCTCCTAGAGCCACCAAAATGATGACTGGCTGGATGAAGGAAGTTTCCATTGCTACCAGAGTCCCTTCTCTGGCTACTCAGCAGGGTTTTACAGATAGAAAGAAGTAGCAGGGTGTGATGTGGAGAGAATAATGGCACCTTATTATTCTTATCCCACTTGATAATGGCAACTGAAAAAAAAGACCTAATAAACAAGCTTAAATTGTGCCACAAGGGTGGGCATGACCAAGCTGGGCCCGGGAGGAGTCAGAAAAGGCAGATACATTATCTGTACTAAGTCCTAAGGGCAGAAAAGAGATACTAGGGAGCATTCATTATCAAATATATTATAGAACAAACGCTATGTTCTAGATACGAGT
Organism: Dipodomys ordii; assembly: GCF_000151885.1. NCBI lineage: Eukaryota > Metazoa > Chordata > Mammalia > Rodentia > Heteromyidae > Dipodomys > Dipodomys ordii. The sequence goes on along the minus strand of NW_012267403.1, from coordinate 743,730 downwards.
AGGAGCCAGGGCTAAAACAGTGGATTGATTGGTCAGAAAATATGTACAACATTTAATAGTTTCATTTTGATAGTGATAAATCCCCTGTGAAAAGTATGATTGGATGCTGAAAGAGAAATTTGGATGAGGTTGGAGGCTATTTAAGAGTAGGCAATTCTTTGCTGAAGACATGGCATTGGTGCTGTGGTCTGAAGGTGAAGGTGCAATGATGGGGAAATTGAACAAAGAAGAATAAAACTCTTCATTAGGTAAGAACTGGGGTGTTCACAGATAAGAAGAATGATATCACAGCAGAAAGGTAAAGCCATGTCTAGATTATTCAGGGTTTAGTAGACAACATGAAGAGTTTGGATGTTATTCTGATAAGACATGATATAGGAGCAAAGACAGAAGTAAGAAGCCCAATGAGGGGACCTTTTCCATAATTTGGGTGTTGATGATGGTTTCCTGGTCTAAAGTGGTGGTAGTGTGTGGGGGGGTGAAAGTTAGGAAGGGACTTGAGGCTTCAGCATAGTGTTATTCAGCCTGGGAGTCATAATCAATTAATGGCTTGTGCAATCAATATGGGGTATAGATAATGGTGTGTTAAAGAGAAGAAGAAACAATAGCATATTTCATAAGTATTATTTTGTGAAATTCTTTTATACTTTTTGTATCTATATGTGTGTGTGTGACAGTATGAGGTATTTATGATGTAAAGTCAATTTTTGCAGTATTAGTGTATGAATGGCACTTAGAATGCTTATTAAGCATGCTCCTTACCACTTGAGCCATACCCATGGCTCTTTTTGCTTTCATTATTTTTTCAGATATGATTGTGTACATTTTTTGCCAGAGGCCAGTCTCAGACTGTGATCCTCCTATCTCTGCTTACTGCACAGCTGAGATTACAGGAATGTACCACTACAATTAGCATGTTTTGAGATAGAATCTCAGTAACTTTTTACCTGGGCTGACTCAGAACCACAATCCTCTTATCTCTCACTCCCAGTACCTGGGATTGCAGGCTCACCTTCAAGTGAATTTCTTACTGTGGATTTTGGTTAGTTTGAAAGCCAATTGACACACTGTTTGGGAGTATGTGCCTTAGGAATCAGATACACCGGAGTTTGAATTTGGATTGCACATGTACTATTTACCAGTCATGTAACTTCTTTATTCATCTGTAAGGCAGGGGTATAATGGCACTTATGGATTTGTAAATAAGAATGAGAATCACTAATATTTACTATAGTCTTTGGCACAAAGGAAATAACAATTACTCTATTAAAATTGATGAAATTGAGTGTGCAATGGTAGATTTTGGCCTTGAAAATGAGTAGTTATTCAAGAACAAGATAGGATGGTATGGACTGTGTAGATACTCTGGCTCATGGAGTACAGATATGAAATCTTTACCCTCCAAAAATCTAGATGTGTACTCTGACAAAACAAAGAATTTTTTTCTGATTTGTTCAAATTCAAATAAAATGATTTTACAAAATAAGCATTCCAACAACAAAATCAGTTTAAGATTATATTGTCTACAAGTTATTTCTTAGAACTATAAATTGAGCCCTGGCCATGTGCCAGAACTGGGCTCCATGTGCTGCAGGCTGCAGATAGAAAGGGAGCCCATAAACCAGGGAGATGTTTAGTGCTAGTTGAGATATGCTATTAACAAATTGTCTTTACCAAAAGCATATGGTGAGCTGAAGTCCAGGATGGATGGCCTTTGTATACACACAGACCTCAAAATATTTATACCTCCTGATTTCAGTGAATATATATAAGGTTACTCTTATAGACCAGGAATACTGCTACATACTGAGAATATAATGGTGAATAAGCCTCAAGGTTCATACTTGTAATGCCCCTAGTCCATCAAGGAAGGTAGAATTTGGACAAGCAATTCCAAGCACATCAAGTGAGGCAGTGGAGTGTGGAGACTGTGATAAGAGTATTCAGAAAAATGACAGAGGCATATTCCCTGTAGGCCAAGGATTGAAGGATGGGTAGCATTTTAATAAGCAAAAAATAATTTTAAGGAGAATGTCAGGAAAGCAAACATAGAGATGAGAATGAGCAGGTTTACAATGCGAACAAATAGTAGAGATTTGTCTGTGAGCAAAGGGACAAGAGGCAGTTAGGATTTCACAAGCCAGAAAAAAATGGAGTCTGGGTTGATGGCAGAAATATAGTGAAGATGCTTAGAGATAGTTGCAGGTAACATCTTTCTGAATAGGACCCTGATTTTTCAGGAAACAAGAACAAGAATAGACAAATTGGTTTTCATTAAACTAAAAAGCTTCTGCACAGCAAAGAAAACAATTACCAGAATCAATAGACAACCTTCATTACAGAGAAAATCTGTGCCAGCTATTTGTCAGATAAAGTATTAATATCCAGAATATATAAGGAGCTTAAAAATCAAACACCAAAAGAATAAATAATTTAATTAATAAATGTACAAATACATTGAAAAGACAGTTCTCAAAAGAAGTACAAATACTAGATGCTGCTGGCTGATGCCTGTAATCCTAGCTAGTTAGGAGGCTGAGATCTAATCGATTATAGTTCAAGGCTAGCCCAGGCAGGAAAGTCTGTGAGACTCTATCTCTAATTAACCACCAAAAGAGCTGAAAATGGAGCTACGGCTCAAGTGGTAGAATGTTAGCTTTGATCACAAAAGCTCAGGGACACTGCCCAGGCCCTATGTTCAAGGCCCAGAACCCTTAGCCATAAAAAAATTGACACTGAAATTGTATCTCACCCCAGTCAGATTGGCAGTCATCAAAAAGCAAAAAATAAATGTTGACATAAAAGGGGGGACTTATATACTATTGGTGGGAATATAAATTAGTTCAGATACTATGTAAATTAGTTGAGCCATTATGTAAATCAGTATGGAATGTCCTCAAAAACAAAAAGTAGAACTGACCTATGATTCTGCTATGTCATTCCTGGGCATACATCAAGGAGAGTGTTAGTCAGTATACAATAGAGATACCAGCACACCATGTTTATGGCAGCACTGTTCACAATATACCAAGTATGGAATCATAGTAATTGTCTATCAGCTTCAGAATGGATAAAGAAAATGCAGCGTGCATACACAATGGGGTATTATTCAGCCATAAAAAAGAATGAAGTAATGCCACGTGTAAGAAAATGAATGGATCTGGAAAACAGCATGTAAAATGAAATAAGCTAGACTAAAAAAGAATATTTTCTTTCATACATGGAATTTAGATCTAAAAAAGGGTGATAGGAGTATAAAACTAGGTATACTATTTGGGGGTACAACCAGTGGGAGGACAAAGGGTGAAAGGAGAGGGATAAAGGGTGAGTAAATATTATTCAAATGTATGAAAATAAAATAATGGTCATGGTGCCAGTTATTCAGGAGACCCAGACCAGGAGAATCACAGTTCTAGGCCAGCCAAGATAGAAAGTTCACGTGACCCCATTTCAGCTAATAAAAAGCTGGACATAGTGATACATACCTGTCATTTTAGCTACATGGAAAGCATAAATAAGAGAAATAGGGTTCAGATCAGCTCAGGCATAAACTCAAGACCCTATCTTAAAAGTAATAAAGCAATAAAGACTGTGGACATGTCTCAAGTGATAGTGTATCTGCCAAGCAAATTCAAGGCCTTGAATTCAAATCCCACAACTACTAAAAAGAGATAAAAATAGAACAATGAAAAGAATTAAAAAATTTTTGAGGGAGGGTTTTAAAAAAGGAATAGATAGCTGTATGCCGGTAGCTCACATCTATAGTCCTAGCTACTCAGGAGGCTGAGATCTAAGGATCAAAGTTTGAAGCCAGCTTGAGCAGAAAAGTCCATGAGATTTCTTATCTCCAATTAATCACTAAAAATGCTGAAAATGTAGCTGTGGTGTAAATGGTAGAATGCTAGCCTTGAGCAAAAAAACTCATGCACAGCACCCAATCCCTGAGTTCAAGCCCCAGGACCAGCACCAAAAGAAAAAAACAATAGATCAATTTGATCATGCATGAAAATATTACAATGAAATAGGAGATTCCCCCTTTATACAATTAATATACAATAACAAAAATTTTAGGCCCTGAGTTCAAACCTCATGACTACCAAAATGTGTGGGGAGGGGGAGGAAGAGAGAGAAAAGAACAATGAAACTAAAAATTGTCTGGAGAGGGTAAGAAAAAGTAATAGACCAGGCAATTTGATCATATATGGAAATACCATTGTGAACCTCCTCCCGCTTGTACAATTAATATATAGTAACCAAAAAAGAGAAGAGAAAAAGATGGATGGAACATGTGGTAGACCAACATGACCCAATCTGGACTGCCAAGGGCAAGATCTTGTAGGGGTAGGACAGAATAAAAGAAGGCAGGCAAGCAGGAGGCCAGCTATTTGCCTTAGGTGTTTAGGCTCAGACTGCAGTGAAAAGTATTAAAAGGCATAGCTCTGAAATTCATTTCTTAGAAGAGGCCATTAATATCTGAAGATAAGAGGGGAAAATTCAAAAGTTAGTTGGATTCTTTGGAGTGGTTGGGTAAGTTAAGGAAAGGTATTTCTTCTGATAGGGAATATATGTGAAAATACATTTGAAATCAAAGTTGGGTCAGGCACCAGCGGCTCACACCTATAATTCTACCTATTCAGGAGGCTGAGATCTGAGTACCAAAGTTTGAAGCCAAACTGGGCAGGAAAGTCTGTGAGACTCTTATGTTGAATTAAGCGCGCGCGCGCGCACACACACACACACACACACACACACACACACACACACACACACACACACACACACACACACAGCATGAAGTGGAGCTGTGGCTCAAGTTGTAGAGTGTTATCCATGAACATAAAAGCTTAGGGACAGCACTTGACTGAAACAAAACCAAACCAAAGCAAAACAAAAGTTGGCATGTGGCACTGTTGGGGGAAGGCAAAAAACTAACATTGTGGTCTGGACCCATATGAGATTTATCATATGTGTTTGTATTCAGTGAATTTATTCACGAAAGGAGATTTGTAACCTGGTTATCCTATTGATGCAGGGAAAATGTTTGTTGTTTCAAGTTTTACATATGTAGAAGGTAGAACTAATTTATAAATGTATATGTAATCATATACATGGTTATATGCATTATATAGAAATGTATTAACAAAAGTATGGTATATGCAGGGGACAATATCAATGGTATAACTATTGTGAACAACTAACCTGCATTTTAACAAAATAAATACCACAAATCTGGTTCCTGAAGTGGGGGTGTGGGGAAGGAGTTGTGAAGTCAAGGGGAGTGGTGGGGTAGACAAATAAAAGAAGGGTAGGAGAATACAGTTATTATAATCAATATATATTATCTATCTGTCTGTCTATCTATCCATCATCTACCTGAAAATGGAGCCAAGTAAGTTGAGTAACAGTGGGGTTTGGAGAAATTGGGGAGAATAGAAGGGGTGATATTGATCAAGATGCTTTGTACTCATATGAATATTCAACATATCAAACTGATGTTTTAAAAAGCACAAAAATTCAAGTCCTATTGATAATTAGAACAAAATTTATTGTCAAATTTGAAATAAATGGAAATTTTGTTAACTTGGTGAAAGATTTGTTAAGAAAAAAAACATAGTGAACATAGACTTAATAGAGAAACTGTAAGTGAAATTCCATTTAAGACTGGGATTAATCCCAAGCCTGCTATTACCCAAAACATTTCACATAGTTTCTGCCAAACTCAATCTAGAGTAAAATGGGCATGAACATGAGAAAATGCAAGGTTTCATTATGTGCAGTTAGGATATACCAAAACAAAGCAAATGATTAAAATAAGAGGGTCAGATTATGAAATAAAAGATCACTTTACAAAAATCAATAACATTTCACTATCTTAACAATGTTAATAAAAAATAAGCTGTGTAAAAGGCCACTTAAAACAGTAACAAAACATTCTGGGCAGGTAGGAATTAATACTTAGAAATTAAATATATCTAAGATATTTATGGATTAGCTTTACAACCTCCATAATGATCTGAATAAATGAAGAACTATTTTGTCCTCTTGAATGGGGAGACAATATTAAGAAGTGAATTCTTGCCATTAGTGCATAAATTGAATAAAATTTAATTGAAATTTTAGTTGGAATTTTGGTGAAGCTTTATAAACTTTAAAATTTGTTGATAACTGAATATTTACGAAGGAATAGCAAATATATGTGTCAAAGAGAGAGAGATAAAGAGGAAGCATTACTTGCCCCCGCATACAGTAAGATAACATGAGGTTTCTTTACACTGGAGCTAGTAGAAATCAAGTCTTAATGTGTCATTACTACTCAGGCCTTCACCACCTTTGGAAGTGATCTAGCAATATGTTCATATGGTTATTTGTTTTGTCAAATTTTTACTTTGTATTATTTGTATGTGTGTGTGTGTGTGAGAGAGAGAGACAGAGAGACAGAGAGATAGAGACAGAGAGACAGAGAGAGACAGAGACAGAGAGAGAGGAAGAGTGTGTACTGGGGCTTAAACTCAGAGCCTTGTACTTTCACTTGGCTTTTCCACTCAAGGCTGGTCCTCTACTGCTTAAGCCCCACCTCCACTTCTGGCTTTTTGCTGGTCAATTGAGTCTTAAAGACTTTCCCACCTGGGTTGGCTTCAAACTGTGATCCTCAAGTCTCAGCCTCCTGAGTAGCTATGATTACAGTCATGAACCACTAGCTCTTGGTGTCTTTTTTTAAAACTCACTCCACAGATATATGAACCATCACTAAAAACAATTTCTATTCTTTTATTTACATTACTCTGCCACAACATAAGAAGATAGGTAATATCTTGCTATTTTTTAAATGAGAAAAAAGAGGTGTACTAGCTTCCTAGGACAAATTTAATACACCACGGGGAATATCTATCTACCTACCTACCTTCCTACCTATCTATAGATTGTGCGAGTTCTGGGGCTTCAACTGGGTGCTGTCCCTGAGTTATTTTGCTCAAGGGCTGGTGATCTTCCACATGAGTCACATCTTCCCTTCTGTTTTTTTTAATGGTTAGTGATAAGAACCTCATAAACTTTCCTGCTTGGGCTGGCTTTGAACCTTGATCCTCAGATTTCAGCCTCCTGACTAGCTAAGATTACAGGCATGAGCCACAGGTGCCAAGGCTGTCTATTTTAGAGTAGATAGAGCAAGTTTATTTGAAAGAGAAAGGAAGGTAATGAAACAGAACTTCCCAGAAACTGGTAGTCACATACAGAAAGAATTTAACCCCCATCTGACTTTGGGTGGGGAATCGTTGGTCGAGGAAGGTATCCAGTAGAGAGAGAGGGTGTTTTTGGTTTCAGCACTAGTTCAGAAGCTTATCAGGGAAGAAAACATATTTCATGTTTCTTTCACAAATATTGTAGAGAAAAAAAATCCCAGGACAAAAATCGGACTGCTTCTTGTGATGACAGGCTAAATGGGAGATATTGCTCTTGGGTACTTGTGTGCCACTTCTTTGCTTTGCCTTCTTTCACAAATACAGTGCCTACCACTAATACCCCCTTCAGTTCCTTTCAGAAAGAAACATCTCTTTTATTTTATGCATATGAGCATTGACCTTCTTCCCCTAGGTGAATGGATGGGTCAAGATAAAAGGTCTCTAGAATCAAATTCTCCACTAAAACAGGAAGGTTATTATCCCTTCAGGAAAAAACTTTAAAAGGAAAATGAGCTTCCTTTGCTACTTGGGAGGCAAAGATCAGGAGGGTCTTCAGGCTTGAGGCCAGCCTGAACAAAGATTTCAAAAGACCCCACCTCAATCAACAAAAACCAGGCATGGTTTGTCATCCCAGCTGTGCAGGAAGCATAAATAGGAGGATCATAGTCCAAGTCTTCCCTGGACATAAATATAAGACTATTCAAAAAAATTAAGTAGCTGGGGACATAGCTCCAGTGGTAAGGCTTCTGGCTTATAATTGCAAGGCCCTCAGTTCAAACTCCAGTACTGAACAAAAGGGGCAAAGGTTAATAAAAGTGGACTTCTCTTTCCTATCTGATCTCTGTCTCTCCCTTGTTGCTTCTACTCCTTTTGCTTTTCTTTTTAACATGTGTTAACTGCACATGTTAATGGACTTCAGTGCAAATATTTCCATACATACATATTGATTGCACTGATCAAATTCCACCTTTGTTCCTAATGTATATCTTTGGTACTTTTGTTGATAATCAGTTGGCTACAGATGTGCAAGTTAATTGAGGGTTCTCTGTCCTGTTCCATTGGTTTATGTGTGTGTTTGCATACTATGACCATATTGTTCTGATTATTATGGTTCTGAAGGACGCCTTCAAAATGAAGTATTTGAATGCCTCTATCTTTCTTATTGCTGCTCAATATTGTTTTTGCTATAAAGGGTTTGTTTGTGCTTGTGCATTTTTAGGATGGTTTTTCTAATTCTGTAAAGAAAATCATAAGTCTTTTCTTCCTAATTCTGCTTTCTTTCTCTGAATCAGTCAAACACATGGTTTCAAATACCCTCTATTTGTCCAAGATTCCTCCATGTATCTAGCCCAGCCCAATATTTTGAGACCTACCTACACAGCCAGCCTCCTGCTGGACATCTCCAGTGGTATTTGATGGCACTTTAACTGAGCTTAGCATCTTTTAGTTTTTAAGAAATAAAAAATCTTTCCTTATGGAAAAGTTCACACATTTTCTGGGTGTGCATGAAATGTTTTTAGAAGCAGTATACAGAACATAAAATGTATCATTTTACACATTTTAAGTGGTGTGTGATTTTAATGACATCTAGTACATTCCCAATGTTATGCAACTATCACCACTATATATTTCCAAAATATTTTCATGAACATTGCAATCAGAAACTACAAATCAATCAAAAAAGCCCTTGGCAACCTGCCTTATACTTCCTGACTTTATGATTTTTTTTTCTATTCTAGGTACCCCCACAGGACTTGAATCATGTTATGTTTAGACTTTTCTGTCTGGTTTATTTCATTTGCTATAATTTATTCAAGGTTTTTCTCTGTTACAGCATGTATCAGAAGATCAATCATTTTGAGGCTGAATAGTATCCTGCTACATATATTTATCACTTTTTGGTTATCTATTGTTACTCTGGTAATGGACATTTGGGTTTTATATACTTTTGTTTACCCCATATAGTGCTGCCATGAACATTATGCATATACTAATCTGATTGAATCTCTGCTTTCAATTCTTTCAGGAATTCACCTAGAATTTAGGTGTATCCCATACACAGTGGAATTGCTGGGTTACATAATGATGCTTATGTATAGTAATTCTTTGCTTAACTTTAAAAAAATTAGCTTACATTACCTTTCCACACATGTAATATATTCTGATCAATATCAGCTCCTCTATCAATCTCCCTGCCCTATTCCTCCTGTCCCCAAATAATTTCAACAGGATTCATTGTTTTATTTTTGTAGTTATGTATAATCTATTTCCATCAGATTCAATTTTTTTCATTCTTCTTGAAAGCACAACCCTTTCACCTGTCCCCAGAGTCTATTTCTCCAACTTGGCTCTCTCCTCTTATAGCCTTTGCTTAATTATTTGAGGGTCTGCCAAACTGTTCTCTACAGTGTCTTCACCATTTTACATTCTTACCAGCAACCCATCGGGGTTTTCATTTCTTTACATTCTCACCAACAAATGTTAGCTTACATTGTAAAAATAATTAATATACTGCCAAGTGCTGGTGACGCATATCTGTATTCCTAGCTACTCAGGAGGCTGAGATCTGAGGATCATGGTTTGAAGCCAGCCTGGATAGGAAAGTCCATGAGATTCTAATCTCCAGGAAATTAAAAAAAACAGAAGGAGAGATTTGGCTCAAGTGGTAGAGCACAAGCCTTGAGCACAAAAGCTCAGGGACAGCACCTAGGTCCTGAGTTCAAGCCCCACAGTCAGCATAAAAAATAATTAGCATCCTAATGGGTTTGGAGTGGTATCTTATTGCATGTTTGATTTGGCATTTCTCTAGTGACTGGTGCCATTGAGTATCTTTCCATATTCATTTGTGTGTCTTCTTGGAGAAATGTCTATTCAAGTCATTTCCTCTATTTTTTTTATTGAGACTAAGTAGCACAAGCTGGCTGAGAACTCACTGTGAAGCACAGACTGGTTTCAAACCCACAGTCCTTCTCCCTTTGCCTCCAGAATATTGGGATTACAAGCATGCAACACCACACCAGGTCTTTTGCGCCTTTTATTTTTATTTTTTGGCAATACTGGAGTTTGGACTCAGGACCTCATGCTTGCTAGTGAGGTCTCTATCATTCAAGTCAAACCTTTAGTCTTTTTGCTTTAGTTTATTTTTTTGCATGTCTCTACTTTTTTGCCCAAAGCCAGTTTCAGACCATAATCATCTTACCTACCTTTCCCACATAGCTAGAATAACAGGAATATACCATCATGTCAACCTTGTTTACTGAGATACAGTCTCAGTAAATTTTCAATTGGGCTGGCGTCAAACTGTGATCCTTCTAATCTTTAACTTTCGTGTAGCTGGGATTATAGGCATGAACCACCACACCTGGCCACTTTGCTTATTTTTTTTTGGGGGGGGGGTCCAGTAGTGGGGCCTGAACTCTGGGCCTGGGCGCTGTCCCTCAGCTCTTCAGCTCAAGGCTAGCACTTTTCCACTTGAGCCACAGCTCCACTTTCGGCTTTTTTTTCCTGCTTATGTGGTGCTGAGGAATCGAACCCAGGGCCTCAGGCATGTAAGGCAAGTGCTCTACCACTGAGCCATCTTCCCAGCCCCCACTTTGCTTATTTTTAAATTAAAATTTCCCATTCCAGTAATTAAATTATAAGAATTCTACATATTTTCTAAATATTAATCTTTATCAGATATATGATCTGGAAATATTTGCTCACATTTTCTGGCTTGTCTTTTATTTCCTTGCCTGTGTTATTTGATAGATATAGTTGATGAAATACACTTGATGAAACCCCTATGCTTTTGATGTTATATCCAGAAGGATTATTTCCAAATCCAGTCTCTTGAAGGTTCCTTTGCAAGAGTTTTATAGTATTTGACCCATTTAGGTCTTTGATCTACTTTGACTAACTTTAGTGTTTTAAAAATGTAAGACTATGCCATCTGTAAACAGAAACAACTTACTCTTTCCTTTCTAATTGGTGGCTTTTACTCCTTTTTTATTAATCTTAGAAGCATTTTATTCACTTAGAAAACATCATAGCAGAAATAATGCTACATGAAGAACTCCATAAACTTACAAGTTGCATAAATATTTTGTTATAACTTGATGATATACCAGTGTATATATGTAAATATATACATATATACATATACATATACATGTACCATTTGGTATTTATCTGTATAATTATAACTTACTTGGTGTGCGTCTCTAGATGTAGAAATCATGATGGGACTTTAAAACTCTGCTACTTTGGAGGGAGCTTAGTTTGTTCCCTGTTCTTGTTCTGCCATCTTCTCTCACTCTCTATATGTACCATTTGGTTCCATTGGTTTGGCTGCTGGTAAAGGGACCCTTGGGTAGGTCACAGTGTAGCAAGTGGCTCACACCTAGAGCACTTGACAAGCCAGGGACTTGTGGCTTATGCGTGTAATCCTAGCTACTCAGGAGGATGAGATATAAGGATTGTGTTTCAAAACCAGCCAGTCAGAAAAGTCCATGAGACTCTTAATGCCAGTTAACCACCAGAAAACTGGAAGTGGCACTCTGGCTCAAAATGATAGGGTGTTATCCTTGAGTAAAAGAGCTCTGGGACAGTGCCCCTGAGTGCAAGCCCCCAAGCACCAACAACAAAAAAGAATGAACTAAATCTCATTACTAGTTCTTTCTTCTAAAGGCAGTGCTTCTCATGAGCTAAGCACTTCACATTAAGCTCCACATCTTAAAGATTCAATCACCTCTATCCTGATGCACTAGGTACCAAACTCCCAACATGTGTACCTCTCTATACTCACACTCAAACCATATCTAATCCATCTCAATGTTCATTTTAGTCTTTTTATTTCTCCATAATTCAGTCTTGGTAGATTTTAGGTTTATAGAAATTTGTCTATTTCATCTAGGTTAAACCAATGTATTGCATAAAACTGTTTATACTAATCCTTAATAATATACTTTATAATTTATATTATTATAAATAATGCTCTTTTTAATTTTTGTAGAATTGATAGCACATCTGTACTTTCATTTCTGAGTAAGTCTGTCTTCCTATCCTTAGTTAATATGGCTGAAACTATGTCTATTTTGCTAATTTGGACAGTCAATAATACAATAGTATAATTTTTTGTTAATTAAAATTTTTTAACTGTCCATATGACATTTTTATTTGTGCATACATTGTACTGGGATCATATTCATCCTCCATTATCCCCCTCTTTCTCCTCTTACTTCCCATTGTTCCCTCCTAAATATTCCACATTTTATACTGATGTCAACTTTTTTTCTTTGTTTCAGATCTAGATTTTGCATATGAGAAAAAATATGCTATTTGTCTTTCAGAGTCTGGCTTATTTCACTTAATATGATGATCTGTAGTTTCACACATTTTTTGCAAACAATGTAATTTCTTTCTCCATTATGATTGAATAACACTCCATAGTGTCTATATGCCACATTTTATTTATCCATTTAGCATGATAGGCACTTATGCTGATTCCATAGTTTAGCCATTGTGATTAATGCTGCTGTAAACAGGCTGTACAGGTGTCTGTTTTATAAGATGTTTTCCATTCCTTTGGGTCAGCAGTAGTATGAACAGGATCATGCAGGAAGTTCTATTTTCAGTTTGACAAACCTCTAGACTGATGTTCATAGTGGTTTGGTTACTAATTTACATTACTACTAACAGTGTATAAGGATTCTTTGCCCTAAATTTTCACTTGTATTTCTTGTTTATTTTCTTTTCTTCTTCTTTTTGTTGGTCATGGGGCTTAAACTCAGGGCCTGGAGCTCTTGATGCTCAAGGGTACTACTTGGCCACTTTGAGCCACAGCTCCACTTCAATTTTCTAGTGGTTAATTGGAGATGAGTCTCATGGATTTTCCTGCCAAGCTGGCTTCAAATTGTGATCTTTAGATCTCAGCCTCCTGAGTAGGTAGGATTAAAGGCACAAGCCACAGGTTCCCAGCCTGTCTTATTGATTTTATGTGAGACTTTTAAACATATTATTTCAACATGTAAAATATTATATACACACTACATTTACATTTATAACTCATGTATTATTTTACATATTATACATAATATATTACATACTGTATGGCTCCATTTTTTTGGAAGGAGGTGGTATTAGAGTTTGAACCTCATACCTTGTGCTCAGCTCTTTAATTCACTGTTGGTCCTCTACCACTTGAACCATGCCTCTACTTCTGGCTTTTTACCAGTTAATTTGAGATAAGAGTCTCACAGACTTTGATGCCCAGGCTGGCTTTGAACTTAGATCATCAGATCTTAGGCTTCCAAGTTGCTAGTATTACAGTTGCTATTATTACTAATGATTAGTTTGACAATTGTGAAAAGAGAAAAGTAGGGGCTAAGGGTGGGTAGAATGTTGCTCCTATGAGGCAGCATGAGAGAGTTTTAAGAGGATGATATCCTATATGATGTTCTATATCCTAATTGGGGTGGTGGTTACATAAATAAATGTGTTTAGAAGGGTACCAGTGACTCACACTTGTAATTGTAGTTATTCAGGAGGTAGAGATCTGTTGCAGTTTGAGGCCCTCCCAGTCATAAAAGTTTTCTAGGCTCCATCTCCAAATCAACCAGCAAAAATCAGTTTTATAGGCATGGCTCAAGTGGTAGAGTGCCAGCCAAGTAAACAAATTAGGTAAGCATGAGGCCTTGAGTTCAAGCCCCTGATAACACCAAAAATTAAAAATAAGTAAACATATGTATTGGAACTCATATAGGACTGTATATCAAAAAGGCAAATGCTACTATTTGCAAGAATTAAAACATTTTTAAGCTGCAAATTTGAGAGCAGAAAAAAAGAGCATGAGTAGGCAACCAGGCCTAGGATACCCTCTCATAGACATTCTACACATGGCAGGCCTCTACATATAATATCATCATAGCTTTGATCAATCACACATTCAGGCTCCTAGATATCCCATATCTATATCCTTGACCAGTTGCCCCTGGGTATCCATTGTCCCTAGAAGACTTGCACATGAACAATGGGTTATTGAGTCCTAGAACTGTGTACCAGAATGAACATCAGAGAGAAATGATGGGTAGAATATGTGGTGCCTCTGATTGGGTGTGAGGACTGATAAGGCCTGCAGGCTGTCCTATGATATTGAGAATCATGTAATTCTTTCCTTATTAACTCCTACACAACACACTCTGAGTGGGATGGGGTGGGGGGCACTCCCTTGGGACACCTCTCATCTAGCAGGAGCTCTGCTTTTTCTTTTTCTTCAGTGAATCTTTGAATCTTGTTACTCTTTCTTCTTTGTCCATGGACTCATTCTTTGAGAGGAGAGAGAAAGAAGACCTAATCCAAACATTGCTGTTCTGAGGTATCACACTTGGGGCTCTCTCCAGGATATTTGGAAGGTGTAAGTAAAATGAACAAGCTATCTTTTCCTGCTGCATTTTTTTTCTTCAGAAGCTCTTTCCTTTCACTATTAAAAGATAAAACTGCCCGGCACCAGTGGCTCATACCTGCAATCTTTGCTACTCAGGAGACTGAGATCTGAGGATTGTAATTCAAAGCCAACAGGAGCAGGGAAGTCCATATAAAGACTTATCTACAATTACTATCAAAAAGTGGGAAGTGTGGTTCTGCCTCAAGTGGTAGAGTGTTAGCCTTGAGTAAAAAAGTTCAGGGACAAAACTCATCCCCTGAGTTTAAGCTGAAGACCAGCACAGAAAAAAGATAAAACTATTATCAAAACACCAGGCACCTGAAGGCCAGTTAAAAGCAAATAGCAGCCAGATGCTGGTGGCTCACTCCTGTAATCTTAGCTACTCAGAAGAATGAAATTGGAGGATCATGGTTTGAAGCCAGCCTGGGCAGAAAAGTCCATGGAACTATCTCCAAGTTATCAGCAAAAAGCCATTAGTTGAGGTATTGCTTAAGTGGTAGAATACCAGTCTTGAGTGAAAAAGTCAAGCGAGTTGAAACCTAGAATTCAAGCCCCAGTACTGTCGCAACATGAAAAAAAAAAAGATGAATAGGCATGAGTGAGTAGCTTGCAGGGATGAGTTTTGTCTGATCCTTTCCACCTCAAGGTACAGAAAATGTTGGCTTAGCTTTGCCACCATTTTCTTTTGTGGATTAAAGAACATGTAGTCTTTTGGTCCAAGCAATTCTCCACTGTAAATTTCATCTGTTAGACTAGCTGAACCCTCTGAGATCCCAACGTACTAAAGTCCGTTCCTTTGCTTTCCCTGCTAAGCCTCAAACTTCTCTTTCTTCTGGGATAAAGATCAAATCACCAGGTGGTAGAGATGGTGTTGTTTGCTTTTGCTTTTTATGTTGTCTTTTTAGGGAGTGGGACAAACAGAGGTGCAGAAAGGGAAGGGGGAAAGGTGAACAAATGCAATCATTGCATTCAGTATATACACTATATGGAAAATGAACTGTGCAACTTGTGGGCAGCGACAGGTGTGGGGAACAGGGAAAAGGAAGGGGTGCCATTGTCCAAAAAAAAAAGAATTGTACTCATTACCTGATTTATAAAGTTGTAACCCCTCTATACACCACCTTAATAATTACACTAAAATTATATTAGAATAAAAAATAAAAACCAACTCCAAACCACCAGATTCTGCAGGCAGAACATAAAGATACAAGGTCTTTCTGATCCCTGCCTCCAGCCCTGCTGTTGTGTGGATTAATGTTCTTGTTAAGTTCTAATGTTGCTACTTTATGGAGACAGAAAGTCCTTATTCTTGATATTAGAAAATATTTTTAGATTGTTTAAACTAGAAAGAAAGAAAAATATATGCTTGTAATTCTGAAACTGTAATTGCAAGGTTCAAGCACAAAGATTTCACTGTGTTCTTCTTGTACTCTATTCAAGGTTATTTGGAAGTTTGTTATCTTCAGTATTCCTAGTGGAATGTAGATTCCCAGACTCATGTTAAAACAAGAAAAAAATGTGTAAAGGCACACTTTAAAAAATGTAAACAGCAATAAATTTGTATATGTGAAAGAAAAAAATAGTAAGTAGGAGATTAGATGTACAGGAGGCTATTTAAAAAGAACATTTTTGAATGCGAGAGGATTTTGTATACAAACTGGGAGAATTCAAGCCTGTTACAAATGGCTTATATTAAGATTTAGTACGAGGTGTGGATAATAAAAATTCAATATTAAGCCTGGTACCAGTGGCCAGGTGCCTGTAATTCTAGCTACTATAAAATCTGAGGATTAAGGCTGCAGGAAAGTCCAGAAGGCTCTTATTTCTAATAAACTACCCCAAAAGGCCAGAAGTGGAGCTGTGGCTCAAGTGGTAGTGTTTGCCTTGAGCAAACAAGCTCAGGGACTGTGTGTAAACCCTGAGTTCAAGCCCCAAGACCAGAACCAACCAATCAACAAACAAAAAATGAAAACAATGTTAGCAGGCTACCAATGGCTCACACCTATAAACCTAACCACTGAGGCTTGAACTCAGGTACTGAGTGCTGTCCATTTGATATGTTTTGCTCAAAGCTGATGCTCTACTGGAGGTAAGAGTTTTATACATTTTGAAAAATTTTAGGCTGGCTTCAAACCACAGTCCTTGGATCTCAGCTTCCTAAGTAGCTAGGATTACAGGCATGGGCCACCAGCGCCCATCGTAGGTGTTTAGTTAGACAAGATAGAGCATGCCATACAAACTGTAACTAATTTGGAACAAAAGTCATCTGTTGGAACTCAGGGGAATAATATAACGTGATATTACATGTGATAGTACTTGCAACAGTATGAATTAGCTAGTAACATAGTGTGTGCCTACCTTCTGGTAAATTAAGCCTGTGCAAATGCATCTAGTAGACACACACATTTAAGTCCACTGTGTATTTTTTTCTCAAACATGTTATTTCTGTGTTTAGGGTACATCTGCTTGGCAAAGCTTTTGCTTATAGGTGCAGAAAATTTGTTTATCATGGTACATAGTTTATGAAGCTTCCTTCACTTGATATGAGGCCAACAGTGAGAGACTGTATGAGGTAGAGGAGTAAGATCATGTCTAAAAGAAACCCACTGCTTGGTTCCCAGTCCCAGCTTTACCACTTGCTATGTGTGTGACCCTGTCCAAGCCACATAACCTCTCTATGTCTAAGTTTCCTTGTCTGTAAACTGATAGCTTCTAACTCATAAGGTTAGTGTCAGGATAACACAAGTTACTTGTTTGTAAAGCACACAATCCAGAGTAAACTTTATATAAATGGAGTTCTGCTGTTATTACACATGGGCATCATATCATATCATATCCTATATTATATATAATATCCTATCATAATATATATCCTATCTTATACTATTATACCAAATCACAACATCATCTAATCATATATCAAACATATCATGTTGGAGGGCACACAAATAGGTTACAATAATCAGAAAGGAAAAATAATTTTTTAAAATCTTGCCCTGTAAAATAGGAACTCAGAATGGACAGGAGCCTGATATTGTCTTCTTGGGGTTCATCATGGCAGCAGAACGAACTCAAGTTAATGGCATGAAATTTATCCAGGTGTTCATTCCTGTGCTCTATTTTGTCTTTAATCCTTGCTAGTGTTGTCACTTCACTATACTTAGATGCACGTTTTGGCAAGAGAAGCTTGGCCAGGGAGATCTGTGGTCTGCTACAGTGTGTTCAGCTGCAGCTACATTAAAGGACTAACCAATGACTCTGATTAGGAGAGCAAGAGACAAGCCTCTGGCCTGCCTAAAGAGCATAGTGTCCTCTCTTTTAAGTCACTTCAGGACAAAGAAAAATGTAAATCTGGACTGGGTGTTAGGACAGGAGTCTTAGGATGACTCTGATTTTTTAATTAGAAGTCTTAGGACTTCTGAGCTAGATTACCAAGTCAGAATAGGTCAAAGAATAGGAGAGAAGTAAGCAGATTGAGATATGGGGACCATGGAAAGAGGCTCCTTTCAGAGAAAGCAGTTAGAAAGGACCATTTTATAGGTCCCTGGAGCCTACACAGAGATATGTCTCAAGTTTTAAAAATACAGCCTGGCCAGGTGCCAGTGGCTCACACCTATAATTCTAGCTACTCAGGACACTGAGATCTGAGGATCATGGTTCAAAGCTAGCATGAGTGGAAATGCTTGTGAGACTATATCTTCAATTAATCAGCAAAGGGCCCAAAGTGGAGGTGTGGCTTCAAATGGTAGAGTGGAAGCCTTGAGTAAAAAAAACTAAGGGACAGCTTAGGTTCAAACAGAAAGCTATCTGATGCTCAAGCTTATGTCCACGCTAAAATATCGTTACCCTGAAAAATAGTTTAGCCTTGTGTCAGTGGCTCATGCCTGTAAGCTTAGTTATTCAGGAGGCTGAGATTTTGACGACTGAGATTCAAATCCAGCCTGGGCAGAAATGTCCATGAGACTCTAATTTCCAATTAACCAGCAAAAAGCTAGAAGCAGAGATGTGGCTCAATTGTAGAGTGCCATTCTTAAGCTAAAAATGTAAGGACAGAGCCTAGGCACTGAGTTCAAGGCCCAGTACCAGCACACATACAAATTTTTAATTAACTTGAATAAAGTCCTCCTAGATGATCAAAGCACAGTCCAGTACATGTTATCACAGTAGATTGTTATGCAGAGGATGAGCTCCTGGGAAAACCAGATGTAGCCTGGGAAACAGGCCCAAAAGAACAGTGTCTGCTTTGCTGCCTGAGCCTATCCCTACTCACTATCTCCAGCAGTAAAAGACCCATACAACTTTCTCATGAGATCTTCCTTTCTCGGTGTTTCTCAGGAGAAGATTAACTAGCAGTCTTTAACATTCCAGAAAAGGTTTTAACACCATTATAGACCCTCTTTATTTCAACAGAAGGAAACAGGCCCAGTAAGATTTCTTCAAAGTCTTCTTTCTTGAGATTTATATGCAGTTAGAAATAGTTCTGAGATAAACACAAGACAAGAAAAAACACCATATCTGAGAGAGGATAGCCAATAGAAATCTCTTCTCCCTGGGTATTTTTGAATTCAATTTGGTAGGGAAGAAGAAGGTCATAAGGAGAGAGTTCCAGCCAACATGAGCGGACAAACCCAGCAAATCCAGTAACACTAAGATTGTATATTTCACATAAGCTAGCAATCATCAGGATATAGAATATTTTTATGGGAATTGCCTCATTTTGGTGTCAGAGATGCTGGTAGCAGGAACGAGGCCTGCTAGGCTAGGAAAAGGAAAACTAGATTTTGTACTCTAAAACCAGATACTTGTAACTTTCACTGCTCTTACTAAAGGCTTTAAAGATTTATCCTTTTTGTAACAGAAAAAAACATGTTTCCATGTCTTGGAATTCATTTCAATAAGATTTAACTTTTTAATGTGCCAGTCCTAGGGCTTGAACTCAGAGCCTGAGTACTGTCCCTGAGCTGCTTTTGCTCAAGGCTAGCGCTCTACCACTTGAGCCACAGCACCACTTCCAAAATTCTTGGTAGTTTATTGAAAATAAGTCTCATAGATTTTCCTTCCTTGGCTGGCTTCAAAGCGCAATGCACATACATATATCAGCCTCTTGTGTAGCTAGGATTACAGGTGTAAGCCACTCTCTGTCTGGCAACATTTACCTTTTTTGTGCCAGTACTGGGGCTTGAACTCAGAGCCTTGGAGCTGTTCTTTAGCTTTTATTTTTTTTTATTTATTTAGTTAGTTTGCTCAAGGCTGGCACTCTATTGAGTCACAGCTCCACTTCTGGAGTTTCCTGTCTGGGATGACTTCAAACAGTAATCCTCAGATTTCAGCCTCCTCACTTAGGATTATAAAGCCCATCTAACATTTATCCTTTCTTTGCCACATGAACTCACATTAGCCTCACTGGCTCAGGTTCCTTTCCAGAAGGTTCTGTAGTCACTTAACCCAGTCTAGGAACTAGTGATCTTTTGAGTACCTACCTGTATGTCTTAGTGTTATTTACTTTCCTCTCCCCACTCACCTTCAAACCCCATTAGGGAGGAAAAGCCTTTATCTATACCTCTGCCCAATATCATTCCTTTCCAGGTACACTGAAATCCAGGGGCACTGATTCGGGGACAGCCCCCACCAATCTATAACAGCAGTCTCCTATTAGACCTTTTCTGGCAACGCTGCCTCCTGGGCCAATTCCTTCACTGCGACCATTATAATAGTACTTTGTGTGTTTTGACCTCCCTCTAGTGGCCAGGTTTCATCAATGCAGCCCTTGGTAGGATAGAGTTTCTAACAAGGCATGCCTTTCTCCAGTTATTTTACTTCTACCCCAGTTTCAAAGTAGAAGAGAGACAGAATCACTGGAGCAAGAAAGAGTACTTGAAACAACCTCATAGAGCATTTAGTGTTTCTGTATTTTACAGATAGGCCCAGATAAGTGACTGAATCAGGCCCCAACCAATGATAGGCAAGCATGCTTTTTCACTCTAGTCTGTATTCTAATTATCAGTAAAAGGACAAATAATATTTCACACGATGCTTCTTGTATGCTATGTACTGTTTTCTGTATATGGCATCTTATTAGTATTAATTTTTGGCAGTACTGGGGTTTGAGCCCAGGGTCTTACACTACCTAGGCAGATGCTCTGGCACTTGAGCAATGCCCCAGAACTGTAAAAATAAAAATAAAAAAATTCATACAGATGACCCCCATATAGCCAAAATAATCCTGAGCACAAAGAGCAATGCTGAAGTTATCACAATGCCTGCATTGTGCCATACTACAGTGCCATAGTAACAAAATAGCATTTTTTATGTTGTTACAGGGGCTTGAACTCAGGACTTGGGCACTGTCTCAGTTTTTTTTTTTCTCAACACTGGCACTCTACCAATTGAGCCACAAATCCACTTTGGGCTTTTTGGTGGTTAAATGGAAATGAGTCTCACAGATTTTTTTTTCTACCTGGGCTAGCTTCAAACTGAGATGCTCAGATCTCAGCCTCCTGAGTAGCTAGGATTACAAGTGTGACCAGCCCCTGGCAGACGGCACAATTTTAATATGAAAACAAACACAGAGACCACTGGAATAGAACAAAGGCTACTGAAATAAACCATGCAAAAACAGCCAACTGATTCTTGAAAAGAAGCCAAAAATGCAAGGTGGAGAAAAGAAAGACTCTAACAAATTATGCTGGGAAAACTGGACACACACATGTTGAAGAGGGAAACTATTTCTTCACGGAAATATGTGAAAGAAAGTCTTAAGAACCGGTTCTATCCTCTGAGCCATTCTTATTTTACATGAGAATTGGTCTGTGGAGCTAGGAATGTGGCTTAGTGGTAGAGTGCTTGCTTAGCTGGCATGAAGCCCTGGGTTCAATTCCTCAGTACAGAGAAAGCCAGAAGTGGAGCTGTGGCTCAAGTGGTAGAGCGCTAGCATTGAGTAAAAGCAGCTCAGGGACAGTGCCCAGGTCCTGAGTGCAAGCCCCAGGACTGGCACAAAAAAGTGGTCTGTGAAGAAGTTAGCTAACCTCACCTGATCTACTGTCTCAGAGACAAAGTTCTGTGAATGCCATTGGTACTTTAGTGGCAGATTATATTGAATCTAATTGTTTTCAGTAGTATGGTCTTGTTAACAACATTAGTTCTCCTTATCTAGGCACTTGAGGGGGGAGGGTCTTTCCATCTTCTAGTGTCTTCTTCAAATTTTTTCAGTGTTTTTTTTTTTTTTACTGTACAGGTCTTTCTCTTTGGTTAGATTTATACTTGGTTATTTTTGAGACTTTTGTAAATTGGATGGTTTTCCTAATTTCTTTATTGCCATACATTTTTGTTCGTATAGAAAAAATACTGATTTTTGTATGTAGTTTTTATATCTTACTATTTAGCTAGAAGTTTCTATAACATTCAAGAGTTTTAGACTCTTTTAAATATAGGATCTTATCATCTTCAAACTGGGATCAATTGACTTATTTTTTTTCCTGTGTGCAAGTTTTGATTTCCTTGTCTTAATGCTCTGGAAAAGATTTCAATCACTACGCTGGATAAGGGTAAACAAAAGGAGGAGGCTGCAATGCTTGGTAAGAAATGTACGCATTATCCTGCCCATGTAACTGTAACCCCTCTGTACAGTATCTTCACAAATAAAATTAAAAAAAAGAATGGTAAAAAGATTGGTGAGCTTGACACTGGTAGCTCATGCTTATAATCCTAGCTACTCAGGAGGCTAATATCTGAGGGTCAAAGTTTGAATCCAGCCCAAGCAAGAAAGTCTGTGAGACTCTTACCTCCAATTAACCACCTAAAAAACCAGAAATGGAGCAGTAGCTCAAGTGGAGTGGTAGAATGTTAGCCTTGAGCGAAAAATCTAAGGGACAGTATCTAGGCCCTGAGTTCAAGCCCTAGAACACTCTCTCTCTCTCTCTTTCTCTCTCTTCCTTTCTCTCTCTCTCTCTCTTTCTCTCTCTCTCTCCTCTCTCTCTCCTCTCTCTCTCCTCTCTCTCTCTCTCTCTCTCTCTCTCTCACACACACACACACACACACACACACAGAGGAAGAGTGGCCACACACATCTCATCATGACTATAAAAGAATTGTTTTAAGGTTTTCACCATTTAAAATAACGTTGATTATAGGTTTTCATATATTGCCTTTACTATGTTGGAGTGTGATCTTTTCATTTCTAGTTTCTCCAGGTCTTTTATGAAGGGATGCTGAATTTTGTCAACAACTTTTACTGCTTCTATTAATATTGTTGCATAATTTTCTCTTTGATTTTATTTATGTGCTTCATTGTTTATTGAGTTGCATACGTTTAATCATCCTTGAATTTCTGTAACAAAACCAAGTCAACTTGATCATGACACATGATCTTTTTAATAAGTTCTTGTATTTGGCTTGCAAGTATTTTATTGAGGATTTTAGTATGTCTGTTGATCAGGGATATTGGTCCATAAAACCTTATCAGTTTTAAGTAATACTAGCTTCATGAAGTAGTTTGAAATTTTTACTTGCTTTTTTATTTTTATGGAACAGTTCTTCTAGTCTGGTAAAAATTTAGCTGACATTGCTTTTGAAGTCTTTTCACTGAGGTCATTAAAGCAAACTGTGCTTTTGCAAGCACACTGAATTTTGCTTTTGTTTTGTTTAATCCATGTTTTCCTTTACATCTACCAGAACAAAAGATATGGAGCTTTTATGGAACGTTCGTCTGATCTTCCCACACTCAAGACACAGTAGGGACACCAGTGAATTTATTGATATCAGTTTAGCAAGGGCAGATTCCTTGGGAAAATAGAAGTCATACTTGTTTTCTTTCATTCAATCCCAGCAGAACCGTAACTTTAAAAAAAGGAGGTAAAATTCCTCTGGGTCTAAATGAACGTTTCCTGTCTCCTTTTCCAGTAATTGAAACACTGCACTCCTGTTTTCCCCCTTCTCCAATGAGCAATGGAACTCTCAAGTGCTTGGGAGGAGCTGGGGAGGAAATTGTGTTTAAAATGCCAAATCTGCCTGACTTTATACTCTGTTTTAAAAGAAGACACAAGAGTCATGTGTGTGAGTTAGATTCTCACAGAATCACAGAATATCAAGGCTATAAGACACTTAATGCTGGCTTTGCACACTTGTGTTTTTTAGAGTGAAATTAGGTCCATGGATGTGTTTTGTTTGGCAAGCTCAGTATTTTCTTTAAAAATCTTGGAATTTAAAAGCCTTTAAATAGGACATAGTTTGCTTTTTTAAAAACTGGTTCTTGGACTTGAACTCAGGACCTCAAGCTCTCACTTGGCTTTTTCACTCAAGACTAGTATTCTGCCACATGAGCCATTTTTCCACTTCCACCTTTTTGGTGGTTAATTGCAGATAAGAGTCTCCTACACTTTCCTGCCCAGGCTAGCTTTTACCTGTAATCTTCAGATCTCAGCCTCCTGAGTAGGTAGGATTATTGTTGTGATCCACCAGCGCACAGCATTTTGGCACAGTACCTATCACTCTCTGGTGTCTTCATACATTTTCTCAAGTGCCTGAGAGGTGGAATTGAATGATGATGAAGGACGCATTTGGAGCCAAACTGCATGGTTCAAGTTATTAGCTATGTGATTTGGGGTACACTTACTGTTCTGTGCTTCAGTTCATGAATTAGTGCAAAATAAAGTTAATAATACCATGTACATCATAGAGCTATTTGAAGTTTTAAAGATGTTAACATTAGTGAAATTCTTAGAAAATTGTCTGGCATACTGTAAATACCATAGACATATTTATTAGTGATATTTGATCACTGAGGGCATTAGAATTGTTTCCTCAATTCAGTACAATTTCCCAGACCTATATTACAGATGAAGAAAGTAAAGCCTGAATAGGTCAAAGTGTTATTCAGATTGCCTGGCTCCAAGGCCAAGATGCTAAGTTCTTGCTTATTGCCCAAATAGTAATAATGATAATGTGATAATAATGTGATAATAATAGTATCATATTAATAGTAATATTAATTACTATTTGTTATATTATTACAATTTAAAAATATTAATCACTATCACATTATTACTATTACTGTCTAATAGTAATAGTAATCACTATCATTACTATTTGCCACATTATATATTGTAATTTACATGTTTATTATTTGCATACTGATATTACTATATTATTACTGTCATTATTACTATATTCTTATCATATGGCTATGTTGTTATGAATAGGGTGTAGGATTTGTAGTGGAATGACAGGGGCTACTTAACCCTAGCTTCTCCCATACCATGCTATCAACTTTGGCAAGTTATTTAACTCCTCTGAGCTTTGGTAAATACGGTACCAATTCCAGGATTGATAAATCAAGTAAAGCTACATAGGGTAGATCCTAGCATATGGTGAAGCACTTAACTGATACCTGTTCTTTTTTCTGTAAATTTTTTCTTTCTTGTACAGTGCCAAGATTTTGTCTGCAAATCTCTGTTGATGCTGATCCTTCCATTACCTACTCCTTGTCTTATTTTGAAATCTTTATACCACTAGTCTGAGTTCCATTTTGGCTTTGGCCTCCTTGACATTTCTATTAATGGTGAATATTTGTCAGTAGTTTATTCTGGAACATTTCATAGTCACTTTATTTTCCTGATTCTTTATACCTGCTAGTTTAGGAAATGTACTGTTTCTATTGAGAAGTCCTAGGTCCAAATCCTAGCTCTGCTTTTCATGATCTTAGTCCTACCCCTTTCCCTTTCCAGGCTGTTGACACCATTTGAAAAATGAGAGCGTCTGTCTTGGACCATTTGTAAGGACCTTAACATTGGACTTAACATTGGATTTCTTCTGAGCTGTGCCAAGGTTGAGATCATTGTATCCACAGTTATTAGCTAGCTTTGGGTGGGGAGATGGAAGTTGTCTCAGCTCTTAGCCAGAGATCCAATGGTTAAAAATGAGATGATTTCTTCTAAGCCTAACAGTGCTCAGTTGCAAATATTTCAAAAGGCCGCTAGTCCTTTTTAGTGTTCCTAAAAATAAACATTTGATTTCAGTAGCTCTGTCTTCTTTGATTAATAATTTTTTAAAAACTCAGAATGAAAATGTATTACTGAATTGCACAATCATATTGGAATTTCAAAATTTCCAGTGCATTCCAGGAAAAGATACTTGGACAGCAGACTTGTATGTGTTAGATTTGAGTGACTACAATGACCATTACTTTAAGTTATTTGGAGTTCACCATTGTCTGTATAGTCTTGGATAGTTTCTTTCTCTCTCTATCTCAGTTTCTTTCTTTGTATAATGGAGTTGACCTAGAACATAATGATGATAGGATTCTATTCATGATGATGATGATGGTGGTAGTGTTGATGATAATAACTTACTTGGCATTTCCTATGTGCCAGGCACTACTTAGATTATCTCATTTATAGGTGAGGGGAAGGAGACAACAGAGAGGATAACATTAAGGATTGATTTATAGTTCAGTGATGCTATAAACTTTGTGGCTATATTTTCATGTGGATAGTTTTAGTTTACTTCGTTTAATACAAATTAATTTTCAACTTGCTGGCTTTGAAAGAGAGAAGAGCAAAGAGGCCCAAGACAGAGAATGGATTCTGGCCATAGGACCTGTCTTGTATCTACTTCGGTGTGTGTGTGTGTGTGTGTGTGTGTATGTGTTCTAGTTGTTTAAGTTAATTCATATATTAATTTCTCACAAGATCTAACATACCTTGGGAACATGCCATGTGAAATATAGTCTACTTTTTTAGGAAGTGGGTGCTAAGACCTAGAGGGAAGATATATTCATCAAAGGCTTCTATAACAGAGGTTGCTCAGTTTGCTAGTTAAAAGCAGATGCTCTGGACCCAGACTGGTTTATTTTTAAAAATTAGGGCTTAAGATTTTTAGTTTATGGGCTTGGAAGGTGACTCAGTGGTAGAATGTTTGCCTTGCATGCATGAGGCTCTTGGGTTCCATTCCTCACCACCACATTAGCAGAAAAAGCCGGAAGTGGCACTGTGGTTCAAGTGGTAGAGCTGAAGAGCTCATAGGCAGTGCCCAGGCCCAGAGTTCAGGCCCCACAACCGACAAAAAAAAAAGATATTTTAGTTTCTATTAATTGTCTAAAGTGCAATCAATAGATTTCACTGTGACATTTCTGTAATGCATATACTACAGTTTGATAATATTCACCCTATCTAATATATATTTCAATTCCTTTTCATCCTTCCTCTTTCTGCACCTCTAATAGTCTCTCTTTTGTTTTCATGTCCTTTTTATCCTGAGAAAAAAATATTTCATGCTTGTCTTTGAGAGTCTGGTTTATATCACTTAAGAGTCACCAGCAGCTCAGTTCTATAATCATAGCTACTCAGGTGATCACAGTTCAAAGCTGGCCTACTTCCAAAAGCTTGAAGTGGAGTTGTGGCTCAAGTGGTAGAGCACCAGCATTGAGTGAAAAAGCCAAGCAAGGGGGTGAGGTCCTGAGTTCAAGCCCCAGTACTGATACCAAAAAGAAACCCCAGTCACTAGCAAATACTGATCTTCTGAAAATGGGTTTTACTTCTTTGTATTTTTAAATGATAAGTAAAAATTATATATATTTATTGTGTACAAATGTACAAATTTTGAAATTAAATACAACATGGGAATGACTAAAGTGAGCTAATTAACATATTTATTGTCCTACATACTAATTTTGATGGCAAGAATATTTAATTTCTACTCTTAGCAACTTTTTAAGACTAGTCTATAGTCATCATGTTATGAAATGGAATTCTTGAATTTATTTTTCCTATGTAGTCAAAATTTGGTTCTCTGACCAACATCTAAACAATCTCCCTGATACCATCTAAGGGAACAGATTCTTTGCTCTGCCCATTAAAGAATTCAAAGGCAGGAAATTGTTTAGGTAAACAGAGTAAGTTTATTTGAAAATGAAAGAAAAGCTGAGAAAGAAAGTAGCAGAAACTCTTCATTTAGAGAGGAGCCCAAAAGAGAGTCCAATGGAGTCTTTATGAGGGAAGTTTTCATAGTACAGGACTCCCTCCACATCTCTTTCCCTTGATTTTGTACTGATTGTTTGATGCTTGTGCATGTTCCCTCCTGGTTCTTTCATTGATTGAGAGGGCACTCAGGGCATTATGGGAAAAAATAACATTTGAGCAGGAGCCCATAGCACTGTGAGAACAAGAAATGTCACAAAATACTACGTTATCCACCATGTGTTACACCCACCACTTTTTATCCCTATCTAACAATTTTTTCTCCCATTGCAATCACCCAAGGCCTTGGTAGTCACCATTCTACTTGCTACTTCTACAATATCAACATTTTTAAGTTCTACATATGGAGAAAATCATTTCATAATTGTTTCTGATAAATAAATTAGTGAGCATAGAGAGCACGCACTTCATGGAAAAAATCATAACAAACACAACAAACAAGCAATGGAAAAAAAAACTAGGAATGATTTGGGAGATGTTTGTGCCCCAGCAAAGTGACAGAGTGCCTTCCTGGAATCACATACTATGTTATATTTAACTTAATATTTTGCCCAAACAACCTGTCAGTTAGGGTTTGTTAGCTTTATTCTAATGAAGGATAAACTGAGGTTCAGAGAAGCTTAGTGGTTTGTCCAACAGCACCATAGTAGTAAGTGATATTAGTGAGATCTAAATTGAGATTTGCTGGTTTCCCAATTTCTGAATCACAACAAAATAATAAACAAGTTGGCAGCCTTTCAGGAAGGAGCCTTTAAGGAAGAAAGAATGTGTTAATTAGCCAGACAGCAGTGGCTCACACCTGTAATCCTCGCTACTAAGGAGGCTGAGATCTGAGGATCAAGTTTTAAAGCCAGCCTATAAAACATATGAAAGCCCATATGTTCTTACCTCCAATTAACTAGCAAATATATTCATTGGAAGACAGAACTACATTTAGTTACTTGACAGTTGCATCTAATATATTTGCATGATATTGAAAAGGTCTTGATCTAGAGACTTTGCAGTGCAATTTTAAGCAATTTATTCATGAAACTGACTTCTGTGACATCATCCACAGATTGCACCTGATTACACTAGAGAGCTTTGAGCGTGGATTTGAAAGGCAGATGGCCAGATAGCATGAGGGAGGGTAACTGCATTGGTACAACTCATATGTATGATTTCAGATGTCTAATCTATCTATCCACTTCAGTGGCCTCTTCATAAAAAGGAAAACTTTATTTAGCTTATCTTTTCTGGTGATCCACAGGCATAGTGCCTATATCAGCTTAGTACTGGTGTGGACCTGCCAATGGTGTGAATGTGCCAGGGCAAGCGGTTACATCTTGAGCTAGCAATCAAAGAGAACTGAGGGGACCAAACTCAATCTTTTGTAACAACTTGTGTGTGTGTATGTGTGTGTGTGTGTGTGTGTGTGTATGTGCTGGTACTTGGTTTTGAACTCAGGACCTGGGCACTGACCCTTTCTCACTCAAAGTTAATGCTCTTCCACTTGAACCACAGCTCCACTTCCAGCTTTTTGCTGGTTAATTGGAGAGAAGAGTCTCTGATTTGTCTTCCCAGGCTAGTTTCAAACCACAATACTCATATCTCAGCACTCTGAACAGCTAGGATGACCATCAGCTAGGCATGAGCCATCAGCACCAGCCTTTTGTAGCAACTCTTGTGAGAACTGCTTCCAGGGACCTAAAGACCTAGACTCCACCTGTGCCCCCAACACTGTTACTCTGTACCAAACACCACCCAGCAGACCAAATCTTTAATCAAATTGAATTCTTAGGAGCCTCTCAAGACTCTGCTCAAACCTTAGCATAGCTTTAATAGCTTAAAAAAAAACCTAAAGTCTACTACAAAGTCTGAGAAGTAGTGCAGCAGAGAAAATTTTTACCTTCATTTAACTCAGCATTTCAGATACTTATTTCACCACATGGCTTTTTAAAGTAATTTATTTATTTATTTTTGCCAGACCTGGAGCTTAAATTCTGGGCCTGGGCCTTATCCCTGGTCCCCTTTAGCTCACAGCTAGCACTCTACCACTTGAGCCACAGTGCCACTTACAGATTTTTCTCTAATTAATTGGACATAAGAGTCTCAGGGATTTTCCTGCCTGGGCTAGCTTTAAACTATAAATATCCTTGTGAGTTAGGATTACAAGTGTGAGCCACCCAGCTTTTATTTTCTTTAATTTAACAAAATAGCATTCATGGATGAATTGTCATACAGGATGCACTTTGGGAAATGTAATATAAACTTTCTTAATGAGTTACACTTTAGCTAAAGAATCATTTGATGAGAGATTGCAAAGAAAAGTGTCAGGCAAGATGGCTCCTGCATTTATCATTTTGTTTCAAGTGGTTCTTCATGAAATTGACTTCTCCTCATGATTATCAAAGGTGTGTATGTATTTCTCTCCACTTTCCACCCATGTCACAGAGAATGGATAAAGGCTTCTTGCAGATGCCCAGATTCCATAGGAAATCACAGGTCCTTGAGATCCACACCTGAAAGTCATTTTGGGGTGTCTCACAAAAAGGAGGTTCTCACAAGGTAAAAGTTTTAGCAATAATTTATTTTGTTATAACAGGTTAAAAGAGGAAAAAGAGAGCAAAACATTTCCTGCAGTTAAAAAACAAACAAACTTTAAATGGCTGGGTGCTGATGGATCACATCTGTAATCCTAGCTACTCAGGAGGCTGAGATGTTAGGATTGTGGTTCAAAACCAGCTAAGGCAAGAAAGTCCATGAGACTCTTCTCTCCAACTAACTACCAAAAAAGCCAGGAGTGGAGCTGTGGCTCAAGGGGTAGAGCACTAACTTTGAGCACAAAAGCTCAGGAACAGTGCCTAGGCCCTGAGTTCAAGCCCCAGGAAAGACACAATTAAAAAAGAAAAAACAACCTTTAAATGGCAGTTGTTACCTGCTGCCTCTATTCCTTCTGAGCTGGGAGATACTGAAATTATGTACTGGTTCTGGGTGCCCAAGATGGGCCATATTTTAGCATTCTAAAATATGGACAAGTCTCTGGGCCTACCTGGACAATAGGTAGGCTTTAGGGTTTCCTTTTCCCAGATAAGCTTCTTATCTTACCATCTGTACACATTCACAGAGAATTGCTAAATTTTGTTTTGTTTTGTTTTGTTTTTTCCATTTCACAGGAGAGGGCAGTTTTAGATAGCTAGCTTCTTTCAGGTCACTCAAACCTTGTAACTTAGTATTTAAATGGAGGGAAGCTTAACTGTTTTGTTAGTTGCTTCCTGGTTCCTGTTTAAGACTGGTCCTTTTTGTATTTATTAAAAAGAATATCATTTCCCTGTCTTGTCACCTATCTTCACTTCTTGCCACTCTTAGGAGCTTCAAGTGAGAAAAGAAAAATAGTTGATTTACAAGCCTCAGCTGTGAACTTAATGGAACATACTCCATTTAAAGACTCTCTAGGAGAGCATTTCTTCTTAAGTCAAGCAAGGAAACTTTGGCAATAAAAGTATATATGTACTTAGGTAATCCTATAGGGGGTCTAGTGGCTATTGGGGGAATCCCATATCAGGAGATAATTTGAATGATGACACACACAGAGGAGATAAAAGGGGGAGAAGGGAGGGTGAAACATAGGACATGCAGACATATAGGACATATTTATACATATAGGGTAGAGAGATATACAGTTCTCACTTAGTGTTTGCTTTGCTGTGGGCTCATAGACATAGGAGGCAGACACCACTAGCTGTGTACCTTTGGATCTTAGATTCCCTACTTGTCGCCTGAAACTTGGAGTATATACCCCCTAAACGAATCATTCAGGTCAAAGTTTTGGCCTCTAAATGAAAGCAGCTTTTAGTATGATAGTTCTTATTTGTCAAACCCCTTTAGTTTAATGTGGCTTTCTAGGCTACTTTGAGCTTTTGAAAACCACAGTATTCTAATGAGGGAAAGAAAGGGGAACTGCTAGAAAGGTATAAATAAGTAAAAAGTGACAGACATAACATGTGGCCCATCTTGGTGCTTCTTGTTCCTATAATGCCTGGCATTTCCACTCAAACACTTGCCTCTCATAATGCCCCAGGTACCTGCTCTACCAATGAAAAGAGCCAAGGTGGAACAACCCATAGAGAGCATCATTATTTCTTGCTGTTACTTATTATTGCAAAAGTTAGCTTAAAAACAATGACAAATATTTATCTCATACGATTTCTTTGAATCAGAATGCAAAAATTACTTAGCTTGGTGCTTCTCTTTTAAGGTATGTCAGAACGTTTTGCAATCAAGATAATATTGGACAGGATTGAAAACATCCAAAACCTTGACTAAGATCCTCATGTTCTTCTGCTTTTTTGCTTAAGACTTGGGCTCTACCACTTGAGTCACACCTCCACTTCTGGTTTTTCCTGTTAAATTGGAGCTAAGAGTCTTATGGACTTCTCTGTCTGGGCTGGCTTAGAATTGAATTTTTGTACCTCAGCTTTCTGAGTACTTAGGATTACATGTGTGAGCTACCAGCACCCAGATCTTCTTTTCATTAGGGTACCAAAAGCATTATTTAGGCCAACTCTAACTCAAATTTGCCTCTGCATTTTATCAAATCTTGTTTTGACCTGCCTGGTTAGAAACAAGTCCCATCTTCTCCTGCCCCCAGACTGCCAAACCCTACTATTTTTCTTCTTTTTCTCTTTCAGATTCTAGCACATATCAAACTGTTATTTTATTGGAATCTCTCAGGAATCTTGTTGAATGCAAGTTTGGTTTTTGCAGCTCTTGGGAGGAGCCCAATATTTTGTATTTCTAACAAGCTCTGAGATGATATCCATCTCCTGGTCCATAGAGCACACGTTGAGTACCTAGAGACTAAAGCCTGCTTCTGTCATGTAGAAGCTCTTCCCACTTTACAGAACATGATAATAGCAATAATAACAGCTAAAATTTAATAATTTTCTA
This sequence comes from Dipodomys ordii, assembly GCF_000151885.1. Taxonomy (NCBI): domain Eukaryota; kingdom Metazoa; phylum Chordata; class Mammalia; order Rodentia; family Heteromyidae; genus Dipodomys; species Dipodomys ordii. Next base: position 711,229 of record NW_012267403.1, on the reverse strand, counting down.
CCACACATTAGGAACTTTTCTAAGCATGTTACAAAGACTGATACATTTAATCCCTATCAGAACAGCCCTATCTGTGTCTATTGTTAGCATTATCCTCATATATAAGAAAATTAAGGCACATAAAGATAAAAAAGCATTTCTTTGGGTAAATTATTAAGTCATCTGTCCAAGTGCATATGGCTAGAATTCAAGCCCAGGTAGTCTGGTGCCCTGACCCATGTTCCTAATTGGTTCATTTATATATCCATCAGTTAATCTCATTTACTCACTTGCCATTTGCCTGGAGGTCTTAGGAACTTTTCTTTTTATTTTATCATTCTAAACTAGGTGGTACTGCTGTCATTTTATAAATGGAGGACACAAAGCATAAGTCATCCAAGATTACAGATAGCTAAATTGCTATAGGAATCAAATCCATGGCTGTGTGACTCCAGAGCTCATGCATCAAATAATTCCCGAACATCTCCCTTATCTACTTGACAAAGTGCCAAAATGATCAGACTGCAGGGCACCAGTGGCTCACACCGGTAATCCTAGCTACTCCAAATGCTGCAATCTGAAGATGGTAGTGTGAAGCCAGCCTGGGCAGTAAAGCTTGTGAGACTCATCTCCAATTAGCTAACAAAAATACAAGTAGAGTTATGACTCAAGTGGCATAGCTCCAGCCCAGAATGAAAAAAACTGAGGAACAGTGCACAGGACTTGAGTTAAAGCTCCAGTGTTGATATGTGCAAGTGGATGTGGTGGTATGTACCACCCATCCACTCACCCACACTCACACCCACACAGAATAAAAAACAAACAAAAAATGCCAGTGACCACTCCATGGTAGGAGGGCCACCTTAAGCTCTCTCTGGAAGTGACAGGCTGCTTAGAGAGAGGCCAATGTTTTCTAAGTATGAGAGTGAAAGCTCTGGAATGCAGGAGTTGCCAACAGATCTGGAAAGGGTAATGGAAGTGAGGCAGTGACAGGCTGGGAAGTCTTTCCAGTTTTTCCAAGACCCTGTGTCTCTTGGAACTCCTGGGAGGGTATGGGCTTGTGGAGGGAGTGAGATGCTGTCTGGCCTCTGTGAAGATGCATTGTTGTTTGGGGAAGTGAGTCAGAGCCCTGCCTGGCAATGTTTTTCTAGCCTATTCAGGAAGGTGAACTGACATCCTGTGGAGGGGACTAAAGCCTAAGGGCACTCCCCTGAGCCTCTCAGCTTGCCTTTCATCTTGGGTTACACTGAGATACTCTGGAGACTCCTATCATCTTTCTCTTAGGCCTGAGTATTCAAGGCCTCCTATCTCTACATCCCTATTTTTTAGGTTTGTCAGAATTTGACTTCTGGCCTGTCTTAGTTCTTAAAGGTCAATCTCATCTTCCTCCCTTCACTGGGATGAATGTATATCACTTTCCCTAACTATCTTTTTGTCTGATCCCTTGATCAGAGAGGCCTGCAGAAATTTCAGCAGGGCCCTAGGCTTTTCCACAAAAACAAAGAATTGAGCCTAAAATATTGAGCTCTCTAGCTGAGAGATCATGAAGACTGTTAGACCATTACATCTATGAGATGAGTAAAAGGAGCCACTGTGAAGGTATACAATGGAGGAAGAGGGAGGCAAAAGGCTTGGAATTCCTTCCAGATTTGACTACTGGTAAGCTCAGTGAATTTGAGTACATATTTTCTCCTCTCTAGTCCTCAGTTTCCCCACCTAAAACCTGACAGGATAGCTACATGGTATCTAAGAGTTCATGCTGTGTTGGTTAAAATAAGTGACTGAGAGAAATGTCACCCGACATCAATTTATTGCTTATGGTGTGCCAGTCACTATAGAAAATAGCATATGTTCACTTTCCCCTAGGCCATTTTTTTGTATACTGAGCTGACCTTCAGCCTCACCTCTTTTACTCACCTTTACACTCTAGGATGACATCAGACCCAATTGGGGAAGAAAGGTCTGAGAAAAGAGTAGAACCCTAAGTAATAGCTTGAGCAAGTTTCTGGTGTAAGGATGGCTATCCCTCTATCCTAGCCCTTTCTCAGTAAAAATGGTCATATGAAGAATTAAGGTGAAGTGATAGAGTCATTGGACAAAGAGGAAAAAAGGTAGTATAATCAGGGAGGGCTTCCACGAACAGATAATAAATAATAAGTTGACACCTAAGTATAGCAAAAGCCAGCTGGACCAAGTAGAGAAAGAAATGTTTCCAGGCGCTAAAAGCAGTCAAGTAAAAAGGCTTCAGGTGTTTGAGGAACAAGAAAAAGGTCAGTAGAGCCAAGATGTGGTTAAGTAGTGGATATAAAATGAAGTTAGAAAAAAAAAAGAGACACATGAAGCTTCATAAACATAGCCAATTTAGATTCACTGTATATGTGAGAGAAGACCACTAGGAGGTTTTTTTTAAATTTTTATTTATTTTTTAATCTTGAAGTAGTTGTACAAAGGATTTCAATTCAACATGTCACTTTGTAAGTATAATGCATCTTGATCAATGTCACCGCTGAAAGAGGAGGTCCCACACATCCATGCCAGGGGACCACACAGAGGCAAGCAGGCACAGGAGAAAGATTATTATAAGGTTTATTAGAGGAACCATACTTTCCCCAAGAGGGAGCACATGGCCTCCAAACCCATCCTGGTAGCAGGAGGGTCTGAGAGATAGGAAGTGAGGTAGATGGGAGTTCAGGTGGGTCTAGGCAGAAAGAGGGAGGGGCCAGCTGTATGGCAGGAACTCCAGGAATGGGAGGGGGCCCAGGTCTGGGTGGAGCTGAGGACCAAAGGTGGGCATACTGCTTACATTCCCCACTCTGTTGTTTAATAAGAATAGGGGGTACCAGGCCGGGGTGGGGGGGGGTGTAATGGGCAGAGGTTGTTTCTTCTGGAGCTACTTCCTGCTGTCAATGGACGAAGTAGTCAGGGGTCTCTGCTTTGTTGCTCAGCCGGGTACCATCCATGAAGCATCTGCTTTACAGTTTGGTTGGTAAAGATCCTCCTTTTTCCATGGCAATAGTTATCTAAAATGTAAGACACAATTAATAAAAGGCAAAAATTGTTGTTAGTACCCCAAAAGAGGAATATGCCATGGAGGGATTGATTTCCTGAAGGGGCTATCAAACACCTGAAATTGCCTTTTTTGTCTCAGATTGGAGATATAGAATGGCACCTGACTCCCAGCATCCTGGAGGAGGGGGAGTAAGACTTTTCTGCTTTAGGATCACAGTAACCTGAGGAAGGGGGTAGAAGAAATATTTAAAGGTACCAGAGCCAATGGGTGTCTTGGGCTCTTTTGGCTACTTCCTGCTGGACTGGGGGCATCAAGGAATCTCTGGAGTTGGGGTCTTTAAGGTCCAAGACAGGGGAGTGTAACGGATGTCTCTGGTTGCCTAAAGGAACAGGATGGCCTTCACTTGGAAAAGTGGTATCCTGGGCAGGGGATGTTATCCTGTTGAAAGAGACTTTTGGAAAGATCAGGCAAAAAGCTGACAAAACAGCAAGCAAAAAGCTGACAAGGTGACAAGGTCAGTTAACATGAATGACATAGGAGAACACACATTGGCCATGGGCCAGAAACATTTCATTTGGAGTATAAAGCCCAGTTGCAGCCCATTACAGAAGGAAGGTGAAATAACTGGACTCAGGGCAGGAAGGCAAAAAGGGGGTGTCTAGGGCCTTTTTGGTAATTGGGGAGGGGGAGCATCATGGACTGGTTGGGAGTACAGTCAGAAGCTACTATAAATACAAATAGCAGGTAATAAAGGTAAGACTGCTAACTTTTTGTCCAGTTAGAAGGTAGACAGGTATGAACATTAGGTGGGCAAGCAACTATTTCTCTTGATCTCCTGGCTCTGATTAATTTTGAAAGGGCGAGCACAAAGTGACCCCATTTAGGATGCCATCTACTCTTACTCCTCTCCATGGTTTTCCATTGTCAGGACTTTGTCCTGGCAGGTGTCTCAGCGTCCATTGCTGGGATAGCTTGTCCCACTTGGCATTTACTGGGTTTGGACTCAAGGCCTGGGCACTGTCCCTGAGCACTTCAGTAATCTTTGTAAAAATTGTATTTTTGTCTTTATTAGTTGACAAAGGAGTTGCCATTCAACAAAGTAGTATATGAACACGATGAATCTTGATCAATGTCACCCCTTTTATCATTCTCCCACAAAATATGAAATTCTATCACTTAGAGTCACAATGCCACTTTCAGCCTTTGGCTGGATACTTAGACATGAGTCTCAAGCCATGCCTCCAGCCTGGTTCCTTGCTGATTAGCTGGGAGATGGAATTTTGAGGCATATTTTTGGGGCCAGGATGGCTTCGAACTGTGGCAAAAGGAGTGTTTGTTACAAAAGCCCTTTTATTTCCAATTAAAGCAACAAGGAGATCAATAAGATAGAGGTTACCTATAACTTGTTAACAATTGACTAACAATTACTTGTCAGAGTTTTTTTTTTTTAATAAAACCCAGTAGATGTTTTTAACCTGGGATTTATTGGCAATCTAAGTACGGCCCCCTGCCTCTGGGCAGCCTGATTAAAGTGGCTTATATACAACATTTTAACCTTTAACAAATGTACAGGCTTTTTCTTGGGCTTTAGCAGCATAGCCTGTTTAACACCTTGGTTTATAAAAGCATTTTTTTGGCTGTCAGAGGAACCTGATTTCTAGTGGCCCCAACAATGCCTACCTGTGTAGGCCTTTAGATAGATCTCAAGAGGGACATAATCTCAGCTCTACAAGCGTTTTAATAGATGAATTTAACCATCTCAAAAGTTACTGCCAATTAGGACTTTGAGAAGACACAGGTGGTTTGGGATTTACATTTTTACAACCTTAGCTTTTACTGCTATCACAGATGACTGGGACTGGCAAGTTGTGCCCAGTTAGACCAACGTGGGTGTTAGGCATGTTTACAAACTATCTTTCTATGACCTCCTGCTTTGATCAATTTTTTGGAGGGCCAAGATCAAGTAACTCAGGATCTGATACCATTTTTGTCATCCAAGCAATTGCTTGTAATTGTCTCTGGATGTTTTAACATTGTCGGGGTCCCTGGAGTGCCTTTTTAATGTTGGGATAAATGCACCTTTGGCATTTTCCTTGGTCAGTCTCTGGACTTGAACTCACAGTTTGAGTGATGTCCCTCAGCTCTCCAGCTCAGGGCTAGCACTGGGCCATTTTAAGCTCCCAAGCAACTCTGCTTTTGAGCACTCTGCTAGCAGATTAGAGATGACAATCCTACAGGGACTTTTGTCTGTCCAGGCTGGCTTCGAACTGCAGTTCTCAGATCAATGAGTTTTTACAAACGGCCACTTTTATTCCAATTAAAAGCAACAAAGATTGTCATTGGAAGTAGTTTTATAAGCATGGTCTTACCTGGAACTTATGAAGCTACATTTGACAAAACTTGTCCTGTCTTTTACTGTGGGCCTGCTGGAAACTGTTACAACAAAGAATTTTAAGGGAAAACTGGAATAATCCTAATTTATCTTTTTTACTTTGAAATAAACCTTTAGGACAATTTTATCTTTTAAACTTTTGTAGGGAAGGCCAGCCACTCCCCCTAACTTCCCAATTTTTTACAAAGGAGACACCATTTGAATCTCTTTTTGTAAAGTTACTTTAATTTGCATTTAAATGCCTCATTGAAACACTGAGCTACACCCTTTACCTCTTGCCTGAAACCTTACTAAATAGCACTGTAGCATCTCTTTCTTTAGAAATATATCCAATTGTAAAATAGCATGGAAGTCAACTTATATCCTTTGCTCATACACCCCTTATGGTCTAACTAGTGGGGATTAACATTTACAGAACCAACCCCAAATCAGCAGGGTTTCGATCATGTGTCATGGAGCAAGGCCGGCAAGGTCTGGGCAATGCTGTGGCATCTCCCAGCATGTGTAGACTGTCGCACCTCCCGTTGGTTGCCTGCAAAATTCTCTATATATTGGTTAAAGACCTGGTTTACACAGGCTTTTGTATGTTGGTGTCACTGGTTTAGGCAGCTGTGGCAACTTTGTTTTGTTTCCTGGGCATTTTCCATTCATAGGCCACAGTGTATCTTGAGTCACTCTGGTCCCTTGTACTTAAAGGGAGTTGATCAGCACACAGGGGAGAAAACAGAGAATTAAAACCTTAGCCTTAGTTTACTATCCATGGTCAGAGGTACAATATTTAACTCAGCACAGATGGATATAAGGAATGACATAAATCACAGCCAACTTATTTACTTTGTAAAGGAAACCATCTTTTTTTTAAAACTCCTTTCCAAAAGCCTTTTAAAACTGCCTGTTTTTTCTTTGGCTTATCATCAGGTCACAAAGTTTTAAAGCAAGTTAGATGAAATCACAGCTTTCATTGACAAAGATCTGTTAGTATGCAGAATACTTGGTAACCTTGAAACCATAACCACTTACATATAGACAAATAAAACACAGACAGACATGTTTGTACAGATTGTAGAGCATGCTTAGATTTTAAAATCGACTGTTTTAAAGTTTTGAAATTTTAGCGGTATTACTTTTCCTGATTATGATGGAACCATGTGGTCAGTTTAAAATACAAAACTTTTCCAACAACAAGAAACTTAGTAAACAGGAGACAAGACACAAACAGACATGTGGCCTAGTATAATGGTGCCACAGGTCAGGTTGGGGAGGGAGGGTCACAGAATCAAGTTGAGTCAGTGCAACACAGCAGCTGAATTACAATGCCAACCAAGATGGCACATCCACAACATGCTCAATGCTAGAGAGAAGATTTAACAGAATTTAGTACACTTTTGGTAATATCTAAACTTGACCTGTTTTTGTTTATACAAGCTATTGTTGGCTACATTCTTCCAGGGCATTACCAAGGTATTTAGGATATGAAATACTTGTGAATACCTTTAGTTGGAAGAAGGGAGAGGTTACCGGAAGCTAATTTTGGAATAGCAAGTGGCAGAGTTCAATGGGAGGGGGAAAGAGACAGAGAGAGACTTTCACCTGCCTGAGCACTCACAGAAGTAGAGTTTTAAATTTGAGGCCAAATTTGACTCTGAGGGGGACTTAGCAGCCCTCCAAGGTCCAGGTGGCCTTAATGTAAAGAAATTTAGTGTCCTTCCCCTGGTAAGTGACCTGAAGCCATGCACCTACAGTAGAACATCCTGTACAGTGTGGGTTGGCTTCTAACAAGGAGGTAGCCTCAATAATGGAGAACTTTATCACGTTGGTCCACGGCAGGGGGGAGGGTAGGGGGGGAGTCCTTGGGCCACGGTAGGCCCCAAGCGGCTAGGTCCGGGCACTTGGCCAAGATTTCAGTCAGATGGCAAGGGGTGGGGCTCGGTTAGCCCACAAAGGCCCAGGTGGCCTTACCACTGAGATATCGGAATCTGAAACCTGGACCTTGGATAAACTGGTCACTTACCCTGGAGTGGGACTTAATTAGTGGTGTTGGATGGGCTGGTAGAGCATTCAGTCAGGAGAAAGTTACCTTGGTGGTCCTCTGGTGACCAGAGTGTAGGATCTCAGGAAAGGTCCCAGGGCAGCTGGTCCACTGGGGAGCCTATCCCCGTACAGGCCACCAATGAAAGAGGATCGGACACATCCATCCCAGGGGACCACACAGAGGCAGGCAGGCACAAGAGAAAGATTATTATAAGGTTTATTAGAGGAACCATATTTCCCCCATGAGGGCGCACATACACTCCGTCACCATCCAGGTAGCAGGAGGGTCTGAGAGAGAGGAAGTGAAGTAGATGAGCTCAGGTGGGTCTGGGTGGAGAGAGGGAGGGGCCAGCTGTATGGCGGGAACTCCAGGAATGGGAAGGGGCCCAGGTCTTGGTGAAGCTGAGGACCAAAGGTGAGCATAATATTAACAACCTCTTCCATCATTCCCCCCATGCATCTGTCCCAATTCCTTCAAGTTACCTGGTTGTATTTGCATATACACATTGAATATTATGACTGCACTTATCCACTCCTCCTCTCTCCAGTCATCTGCTTCCTACCCCTTGACTTCACACCCCCCCCACACACACACATTCTAACTTCCTGGTTTTCATTTTGCTAAACTGTAAATTAGTTGTTCAAAGAAGTTACACCATTAGAATGCATGCATAATTTAGATCTAACTTCCACATATAAGAAGAAACAGTACCATTCCTTTGATGGGAATTTTTAAGTAAAGTATAATACACATTATCTTTGAAACCTAATCTGATCAGGTTTCACAATGATTCCTCTAGAGAACTTGGTGTGATGCTGGCTTTGTAGTAATCCCTGAGGCATGATAGTGGCTCAAACTAGAGCTGGCATCAGAGAAGGGAGACTTGTGGTTGGATCTGTGATATGTTCTGAAAGTAGATTGCCACAATTTGTGGATAGCTTAGAGGTAGGAAGAGAGCTGAGAGGAAGAGACAAATCAAGTATCCTCCTAGGCTTTGGAATTTTGTGCCATTCAGTTGGTGGCTGTGCTATTTACTGAAATGAGGAAAATTGAGAGAGGCAGTGGAATAACCCTAGTAATTTAAGGGATGGACTCTGGTTTCAGGGTTTCAAATCTCATTACAGTAGATGGTAACCTTGGGTACATAAGTTATTTGGCCCTTCCAAACTATGGTCTCCATATCTATACAATGGGGGTAATAGTGATTATAATAATGGTACACAAAACAGGGTTGTGATGATTGTTAAGAAAATTGAGGAGAACAGAAAAGGAATAGGCAAGACTCATCAGCAGGTGAGGACTGTTTACTGAGGATCAGAGAGGGGCACAGACTTTCCCGTGGGTTTGGAGGTTGTTCCCAAGGGTAGGGATAGGAGCTGGGTTTTTATAGGAGGTCCAAGCAAAGTGGCAGAGGTTAATAAAAAAGACACTAGGTAAAGGAAGGTAGGGGCCTTTCAGTTGGCCGTACAATGGGATGTTTACAGCTGGGCTTAGGTGGATTGCCCTGCCAGCACTTCAAACAAGTTCACACATACCTGGGATTTTGCCTGGCATCTGTATGGGCCTGGGACAATAGGGTGGAGGGTCAATCCTTCAACAATTTTGTGAGTTAATCACTTCAGGTATTTAGTGTCTATTATAGTATAAATGCTTTCTGTTAGCTTTATTTATTTGTTTTTTTTTAATTTTTAGTTTGTTTAGCACCAGTACTGACACTTTGAACTCAGGATCTGCTGCACCCGGAGTTCATAGACTTTTTTTGCTCAAGGCTGGTGAGCCACAGCTCCACCTTTTGGCTTTTTGTTAGTTAATTTGAAATAAAACTCTCATGGACTTTTCCTGCCCAGGATGGCTTCAAATTGCAATCCTCAGGCCTCAGCCTCCTGAGAAGCAAGAATTACAGTTATGAGAAACTAGCACCCAGCAATGTTCGGTATAATAAGTCTCTTTGCCAGTATATGCACTTTCAACTTAGTAACATTTGCCCATCCACCTCTTACCCTAGGTACTCTCAACCTCAGTTCATACTTGCTATTCTTTTTTTCCACTGACTTTGTTGTTCCCCCAGTGGAATGAAAGAAATGGGCAAAGGAAGTACACATACAGCATGTAGGCTGTGGTAGATAGACCACCTTCTGTCAGGTAGAGAAGCAGCTTCACATGGGAAGGGGACTACAGACCATATAGAGCTAGAGCAATTTGAGTTTCCAGGCTGGATTGACTTGCTAGGGATAGTTATTTGAGATGGATAGAGTGTTATTATCAAGAGGCTTCAGCAAACTGCTAATGCCTATAAAGCTGGAGTCTGGTACTCTTCATTCTTTTTCTTAATTTATTGTTTTATTATCTGATTCTCTCTCCAGATTGCTTTCTATACTCTGATTTGTTATTCTCTTCATGTGGCTTTTCCACCGGATGCTAACACGTATTCCAAATGGAAAGGTACCCTGTGATCAAATCCCATAACTTAAAAAGTAAATATTTGATGGAGCCACTATAGTGTCAATGTGGATTGTAAATCTCCAAAGGGACAGCTAAAGTTGCATCATTTCTTAAATGTATTTGAAAAGGGATCCCACAGTTGCTTATGGGTACATCCTATTTTAGGAACCCTTACCAAAGAAAAAGCTCAGAGGATCCCTATATTGTCACTCTTTTTAGTTAGGAATGAATACACATGTCTGAATTCACACTCCTGGAAGATTTGTCTTCTCAATCCATTCTTTCAATGTAGAAGGGAAAAATTTTAGCAGGAGAATCTATGAAAGCCTATGTTCAAATTCTGGCCTTGCCACTTACAAGTTATGAGATTCTAAGGAACTTCTTCGCAAAACATAGATCTATGACTCAAACAGTAGAATGCTAGCCTTCAGCAGAAAAATGCTAAGCAAGGACATGAGGCCCTGAGTTCAAGACCCAGTATACACACATGCACACATGCACACACACACACACAAAGTGGGACTTAATAAAGTTTAACATACATAAATATAAACTCATCGTGGTTCAGAAGAAGTTCATATTTTGTGGGAGAATCATAAAAGGGGTGACATTGATCGATTCATTGTGCACGTATATTATTTTGTTGAATGGCAACTCCTCTGTCAACTAATAAAGATAAAAATACAATCTTTACAAAGATTACTGACATGAAAAGACTTCATCCTTAATAACTGAGGTCAAATATATCCCTAGTCACAGTCCCCTAGGAAAGTGGTAGAGCCCATACTCATGTAGGCTTCCAGTGTTCTGCTCCTCCCTTACTCATATTCACCAATAAATACTAGACATGGATGTATTTGTAGACAATCTCGATCTACCAAAATGGAGCCGAGGGAACATAAAGCATATAAATAGATTTGTAACAAGAATGAGATTGAATCAGTAATGAGAGCAAGGGAAGTGGTGACACTGTCCAAAAAGAAATGCATTCGTTACCTGATTTATGCAACTGTAACCCCTCTGTTCATCGCCTTTATAATAAAAATAAATATTTTTAAAAAAGAATCTCCTAGCAAAGAAAAAGCCAGGACCCAATGGATTCATGGCTGAATTTTCCAAACCCTTTAAAAAAGAACTTTTCCATACAGTAGAAAAGGAAGGAACACTACTGAATTCATTCTATCATGGAAGCATTCCACTCATCTGGACAGAGATACAAACGAACAAAAAAAGAACTAAATAAAAGTCTCTTTGATTAATGTAGTTGTAAAATCCTCAATAAAAATACTCACTACCAGAATTCAATCAGCAATCAAAGAGAATGTATACCACAATTCAGTTGGTTTCATTCAAGGTATGTAAGATTGGTTCAACATATGTAATCAGTAAAGGTAATAGAACACATAAATAGAATCAAGAACAAGAATCATATGGTCATTTCAATTGGTTATCACAATTGACGCCTTAGATGAAATTCAATATTCTCTTGTAAAGAAAGTTGGATTAAAAAGAATATACCTTAACATAATGAAGGTCACATAGGACAAACCTACAGACAACATACTACTAAATGGAGCAAAACTGAAAATATTTCCTTTAAAACAGGAATAAATAAGGTAACACTGTTTGACAAGAAATGTACTTATTACCTCACTTATGTAACTAACCCCTCTGTACATCACCTTTATAATAAAATGAAATTAAAATTAAATAAACAAAAAACAGGAATAAGGCACTCACACTCCCCATTTTTAATATAGTATTGGATTTCTTAGCAACAGCAATTAGATAACAGAAATTAATAAAAGGAATCCAAAGAGGAAAGAAGTCAAACTATCCCTATTTACAGATGATTTAACCTGAAAATCCTAAGGATTCTATACCAAAAGTAGAGCTGATAATGGCCTATGGGAGTATAGCAGGATATAAAATCATCTGAAAAAATCAGTAGTATTTCTTTTTTTTTGGGGGGGGTGGTCCAGTCGTGGGGCCTGAACTCTGGGCCTGGGCGCTGTCCCTCAGCTCTTAAGCTCAAGACTAGCACTCTACCACTTGAGCCACAGCACCACTTCTGGCTTTTTTCTTTTTGCTTATGTGATGCTGAGGAATTGAACCTAGGGCCTCATGCATACAAGGCAAGCACTCTACCACTGAGCCTCTTCCCAGCCCCTCAGTAGCATTTCTATAGCCAACAATGAACAGATAGAGAGGGAAATTATATAGCATAAACAAGCAAACAAACAAACCTAGGAATAAACCTAACCAAGAAGGTTAAAATATAACTAAGGGGTATAAAACTTTGAAGTAAAAAATTGAAGAAGATACCAGGAGATGGAGACTTTCATGCCATGCTTCATTCCATGATATTCAACCTTACTATAAGAACCAAAATAACAGAGCTAACCAACTGTGAACTGAAAAATAAACTTCTTTCTTCCTTCCTTCCTTCCTTCCTTCCTTCCTTCCTTCCTTCCTTCCTTCCTTCCTTCCTTC
>NW_012267403.1:618885-698831 GCF_000151885.1 Dipodomys ordii | reverse complement strand
TTCCTTCCTTCCTTCCTTCCTTCCTTCCTTTCTTTCTTTTCTCTTCTTTTTTTGTCGGTCGTGGGTCTTGAACTCTAGGCATGGGTACTGTCCTTGAGCTCTTCAGCTCAAGGCAAGAGCTCTAGCCACAGCACCACTTCTGGTTTTGTGGTGGTTTATTGGAGATAAGAGTCTCACAGACATTCCTGCCCCGGGTTAGCTTTGAACTACAATCCTTAGATCTCAGCTTCCTGAGTAGCTAGGATTATAGGTGTGAGCCACCAGTGCCTGGCTTTGTTTTTCTTTAAGTTGACTATCTCAAGTATTTGTCACAGCAATAGAAAGATGGCTAATACAAAAATCATACATATTTCCAAATGACAGTGGAATTGAATTCGACGATAGGTACAAAGCCTGTAATTACTTAGATATTAAACAAGAAGCTTGTAAATAACACAAGAGCCAACAGGAAGGTCTCAATAGAAATACTTAAAATTTTATACTAAACTTAATAAAAATGGAAATTTAACATCAAAAGTAGTGCTTAGATGGAAATTTGTAACATAAAATACATGTTTGAAAAATAGTTCCAAAATAGATAAAAATTTAGAGGACAAATCAATGAAATAAACAAATGAAATCTATATGCAAAATAAAATTAAAAAGCTAATTATTGAGAAAGATCATTAAAATTATCAGTCTGAAATCAAAGAATCAAAAATAATCTAAACAAAAAGTATTCCACATCCATGAATAGATTCAATATTGTCAAGATGTCAGTTCTTCCTAAATTAATATATAGGTTTAATTATATATATATATATATGAAAAAGAACTAAAATAGCCAACAGAATACTGAAGAAGGAATAGAAAGTTTTTAAGCTTTGAGTACCTGACATCAAGATTTGTTGGTGGAATAACAGACAAATATATCAATGGAATAGAGTAAACTTGGAAGTAGACCTCTACAAATACATTCCAAAGGAATACGACATTTCAATGGAGAAAGGATAGCCTGCCAAAAACTGCTGCCCAACCAACTGGACATCCATATGCAAAGTGAAACTAAACATAGATCTTACCATTTCTGCAAAAAAAAAAAAACCACATTGTAAATCTAAATGCAAATCTCAAAATTGTAAAGCTCCTAAATGTTAACACAGGAGGAAATCTGTTTGACCTCAGATTTGGTGATAACTTTTTAGATACAACAGTAGAAGCATAATGACACTAGTGAGAGTGACACTAAAGAGAGAAGTGATTGGATCATAGGGTGCTAACATCATTAATGGGTTAACCCACTGATGAGTTCATGGGCTATTAAGACCTGGAGGCTAGTTAGAGGAAGTTGGTCATAGACGGTGTCTCTGTTAAGGGTATATATTATTCCTTTCTGACTCTCTACTTTCTGGCCACTATGTGGTGAGTAACTCTTTTTCTTCTGTATGCTTCCACCATGATATTCTGGTTCATCACAACCCAGAAATGATAAAGCCAAAGGACTAAGGACTAAAACCTCTGCAGCCAAAAGCCAAAATAATTCCCTCCTTCTTTCAGTTGTTTTTTCTTAGGTTATGAAAGTCTAACACGGGCAGCAAAACTGTTCCGTATAATACAATGATTAAAAACTGCCAGTTTCTTTAGAAGCACCTATTGACACACTTCTTCCTATATTCTCCATTGTAACATAAACTATGTCATATGATGCTTGCCTTTGAAATCCTTCACTAGAGTAGAGTTCTTCATGGAAACCCTTTATATTACTTGAAATATGAAAACCATATGCTATGGGGTCCAGGAATGCTTATACAGATAATCAAAGAAATGAATAAATGATCTGGTATAGTGATAATGTCAGAAAGTGGCTGTGGTTTTAAGATGATAAGGAGCCCATGGGGTAGTAGTGGCTCATGCCTGTACTCCTAGCTACTCAGGGGGTTGAGATTTGAGCATTAAGGTGCCAAGCCAGCCTGGGAAAGGCTGTGAAATTCATCTCCAATTAGCTACTAAAAAAAAGCCAGAAATGCAGCGATGGCTCAAGTGATAAAGTACTAGAATTGATCAGGGACAGTGCCCAGGCCCTGAATTTATGACCCAGTACTGACACACACATGCAAAAGAGAACAAGGAGCCATACATTATAAGGAAGCTGCCTGTAGCTGGTGATTCACACTTGTAACCCTAGCTACACAGGAAGCTGAGAGCTGAGGATTGTGGTTTGAAGACAGCCCAGGAAAATTTCTGGACTTTCCAATAGAAAAGTCTATGAAACTCTTATTTCCAACTAACAATGAAAAATATGGAGTGGCAAGGAGCTGGTGGTTCAAGCCTGTACTCCTTAGCTACTCAGGAGGCTGAGATTTGAGCATCACAGTTCAAAGCTATCCTGGGCAGGAAAGTCTGTGAAACTCTTTATCTTCAATAAATTACTCAAAAAAGTGTCTGAAGTGAAGCTGTGGCTCAAGTAGTGGAGTGCTAGCTCTGAGCAAATAAAAGCTCAGGGTCGGTGCCCAGGCCCTGAGTTCAAGCACCAGGACCAGCACCAAAGAAAAATAAAAAAAAATTATTCTGGAAGTGGAGTTGTGGCTCAAGTGATAGAGTACAAGTCTTGAAAGAAAAAGCTAATGGCAGTGCCCAGACCTTGAGTTTGAGCCCCAGTAGCAGAAAGAAAAGAGAAAGAAGCTAGATATGGTAGGAAACCTTTAAAGCCCTTTGAATCCTAGCATCACCATTAATATTTATGTAAGCTTGAGCAAATCACTTTACTGGTCTTTGTCCTAATTTCACTCTCAGTATAATAAGGTTGATAATGACTTTTAGGTGTGTTGTGAGTAATAATGGATACAGCCATCACAATGTGCCTAGTAACAAGTCAGATGCATGAAAAATAACATGTTATTTTCCTCTTCTCATTATTGCTGACTTCTCACTGTGTTTGTTTCCAAGCACCTTCTTCCCTCATCTTCACAAGCTCTGCTTTTTTCGAGTCCTCTGACAACTCTCAGAATGCCTCCCTCTCATCTCATCTCCTAGGCACCCAACTCCTCCTGCAGAACAGACATTAGACTGAAGATTTCTCTTTTACCCTCTGCAGAGCTGCTAGCTCCTTTCTCCTTTCTGCAGCCAATGGCTGTTGTTTTATACTTGCTTTTCCTGGAGTTGTTTTAAAATTTCACAAAGGATTCATGTTTTCTGTCCTACCCCTACCACTGTATCTTCACCCTGCTACAGGGAGCTGTCATGTCCTCTCCTCTCAGGGGAGGAGAAAATAGTGCTGGGCTGGATAACCCTGTCTGTCTCCTCTCCTGGGAGACTTCCTGTTCTAAGCTCATGTGACCCAAGCAACGGAAACAGCCCATAGGTTATAGCCTTGGAAGCTGCCTTCCTCTGGCCCTTGTTTGTATATGTTTTAGTTTTGTGTCAAGAATACCTTGATTTTGGGGGGAGGAGGGAAAGGGAGGCTAGGCAAAGGATTTTTTTCCACCCCCTTGGAGAATGGATTAATATCTTTACCTCTTTTCTATGTTCCTATCCATTTTCAAGCTTTTCTGAAATTTTGGAACTACCTAATGAAGCATGTCCAGATTCAGAGCTGGAGGGTTCTTTAGTCTTCTTATACCATCTTCTCACTTTGTAGGTAGGAAAGGCAAATTCCCAAGTTGCAGAAGAGATTGCCCAAGGTTACCCAGTGAATTATCTTTATGAATCTTTAGCCTTCCCTAGACAATGAAGTGTTTCAGCTTCCCTGGGTAACTATCTCATTCCCTAGGGCTCCTAATTTTGTCATGGCCTAGAAATCTTACTCAGATGAAATTAGAATAAGATGAGGAATACTATAATATAAATTCTCACCAGACCCTGGTGGACATGGCTATAATCCTAGCTACTCAGGAGGCTGATATCTGAGGATCATGGTTAGAAGCCACCCTTGAGAGGAAAGTCTATGAGACTTATCTCTCCCATTGACTACCAAAAAGAAAGCCAGAAGTGGAGATGGACTCAAGTGTTAGAGTATCAACCTTGAATGAAGAAGATTAGGGTCAATCCCCAGGCCCTGAGTTCAAATCCCAGAACTGAAACAAAATATATAAAAAGGATTCCCAATCACTCACTAGTTCAATCTAAGCCTGTCTCAGAAGACCTCTGTGATGTTTTTAAGTCCTTTTTTCCATGGTAATTTTCATTCCCAGCATATCCATTAACCAATTATCCTGAAGAATAGAAGAAATTCTGAAGAACAGAAAGTATAAATATCTCATTTCCCCAATAAGGGAAAGGCACTGGTATTTAAAAAGCAGTAACCAATCAGCCTGACTTTGATATTAGTCAAGATTCTGGAACAGACCCAAATGCCTACACACATGTACATAACTGTCTTCTCAGGTACAGGGGAAGCACAGTTTCTAGATCTGGTGGCATGTGCCTGTCATTCTAGCTATGTGGCAAAGCACAACTTGGAGGATTGTGGCCCAGGGCAGCCTGGGTGTAAAGTGAAATCCTATTTTTAAGGATAATCAGTGAGGGGCTGGGAATATGGCTAGTGGTAGAGTGCTTGCCTACCATGCATGAAGCCTTGGGTTCAATTCCTCAGTACCACATACCCAGAAAAAGCTGGAAGTGCTGCTGTGGCTCAAGTGGTAGAGTGCCAGCCTTGAGCAAAAGAAGCTCAGGGACAGTGCCCAGGCTTTCTTCTTTTTAATATGTATCATTATTTTCATATTTTATTCTGACATTTTCATACATGCATACAATGTATTTTGGCCATATTCACAACTTCTTACCCTTTTCCCCTTCCCTGATATCTCCTTTCATATCCCTAGTAGTCCTTCTTTTGCTTGAGTGCCCTTTTTCCTCTCATTTTACATAGAAAGAAATATTGTATATGTGGCTAGTATTCCATCTAGGAAATCATGGAGTGATCCATTCAAATTGCTGAAAGAAAAATATTGCCGTCCAAATATACTATAACCAGCAAAGCTGTCTTTTAGCAATGACAGAAAAATAAAGTTGGTCATAGATTAGCAAAAGCTGAGTAAATTCATTACCACTATATTTACCTTACAGGAACTTTTTCTTGATGGTACTGGGGTTTAAACTCTAGGCCTCACAATTGCTACATAGACACTCTACTCTTAAGCCACTCTAATAGTCATTTTTGCATTGGTTATTCTCTTTTTTTTTTGCCAGTCCTGGGCCTTGAACTCAGGGCCTAGGCACTGTCCCTGAGCTTCTTTTGCTTACCTGCTCATGTAACTATAACCCCTCTGTACAGTATTTTTACAATAAAAAATGTACAAAAAAAGACCTGTGGGATACCTTCAAATAAACCAACATATGCACTATGGGAATCATAACAGAATAGTCACGGTAAGATAGATAAGATAATATTTCAGCCATCAGGATGAAAACTCTACCTTTGCTAACAGACATTTATCTATATATCTAAAATGCCCAATAGAATCTAAGCAGGATAAACTGAAAGAAATCAACATCAAGACACATAGAATCAAACTATTGATATGCAAGGCAAGAGAGAATCTTGTACATTTATAGACACATTCTAGTTAACACAAATAAGGGAAACCATGAAATTTGTTTTTCTGTATCTGGCTTACTTCATCTAATACAATTTTTCGAAGTCTTTCCCTTTCCTTACAAATGGTACAATATTATTCTTTCTAATGGATGAGTAACATTTCATAGTGTATATATGCCATATTTTCTTGATCCATTTGTCCATTGAGGGACATCTGGGCTGATTCCATATCTTGGCCATGGTAAATAGTGCTGCAGTGAACATGGTGGTGCTGGTGGCTTTATTGTAGCCTTGCTTGTGCTCTATTGGATAAATGCTCAGGAATGAAATTGTTGGGTCATAAGGTAGTTTTATGTTAGTTTTATGAGAAACCTCCATACTGCTTTTCCAGAGTGGTTGAACAAGCTTGCATTGTCACCAACAGTGTAATAGATTTCCTTTTTGACTGCATCCTTGTTTTCTTGATAATGGTCATTTCTTGATAATGGAATAAGATGGAATCTTGCTGTTGTTTCGACTTCCATTTCCTTTATGGCCAGAAATGTTGAACATTTCTTCGTGTATCTGTTGGTCATTTTTACTTCTGAGAAGTCTCTCTTTAAATTGTGAGCTATTCAAGTGACTACAAATGAATTATCTGAAATATAATAGACTTCATGGTGAGCTCAATTAGTATAATTCTTTAGAACATCTAAGTCAAATCCCAATGAAATAAGCACCAGGAAATAGGTACGTGCATGGGGGACAGTGACAAAGGGATGGGGTAGACAAATGATTGGAAGGGAAGCGGAGGAGAATGCAGTCATTAACTCATTATATATATACTACAAAATTAAGAAAAATAAGAGTCAAAGGGGGTGAAAATTTTTAAGTGGGTAACACAGATCTGGATGCGTTGTATTCATAAACTGCTTTGTTAAATGGCAAAAAAATCGATACGTATCCTACAACATTAAGAAAGGGATTAAGGAAGGGATGGGTTGGGAGGGATGTGTGAGAATATTGAAAGGGGTGACACTGATCAAAATTCACTATGTTCATAAACTACTTTGTTGAACAGCTGCTCCTTTGTACAACTACTTAAAGGTAATGAAAATAAATTTTTAAAAAGAGAACCTAAAAGTCTTGAAAGACTATCAACTGATTTTTTTTATCATAAGTAACTTTGGAGGACATGAAACATTGGTTAATATATTTGAAATGTTGAAAACACTATCAACAATCTAGCAAAATTGTCTCCTCAGTTAGAGGAAAATTAAGACATTCTCAGATATGCAAATGTAAAAGAGCCAATATCTCTAGACCTGACCTGCAAGAAATGCTAGAAAAGTCCTTTCATTTAAACAAAAGATACTGGGTAGTAACTTGAAGATATATAAAACAAAGATCGCCATTTAAGGTCACTACATTGGCACATATAAGATCTTGAATTATTGTAATTTTGGATTGTAATGCTACTGCTTATTTACTGAATGATTTAAAAGACATAAAAATTATTGCTGTGTATTTTGGTCACAGAATACATAAAGATGTGATTTATGACAAAGATCTGAAAGAAGGGGTCAGAGCTAATTAGGGGCTTTTTTATATGCTATTGAAGTTTATTGCTATAAATTAAAATTAGACTGTTATTACTTTAACATTCTACTTGGTATCTACAAAAATATGTTTATAGAGTATACATAAAAGGAAATGAAAAGGGAATCAAGAAGTTTACTAGCCGGGCTCTGGTGGCTCAAGCCTGTTATCCTAGCTTCTCAGGAGGCTGACATCTGAGGATTGCGGTTCAAAGCCAGCCCGGACAGGAAAGGTCATGAAACTCTTATCCCCAATACACCACTCAGAAAACCAGAAGTGGCACTGTGGCTCAAGTGGTAGAGTGCTAGCCTTGAGCTGAAGAGCTGAGGGACAGTGCCCAAGCCCAGAGTTCAAGCCCCATGACTGGTTTAAAAAAAAAAGTTTACTATGCTTCATTATATATGGTCTTTTTTTTTGTCGGTTGTGGGGCCTGAACTCTGGGCCTGGGCACTGTCCCTCAGCTCTTCAGCTCAAGGCTAGTGCTCTACCTCTTGAGCCACAGTGCCACTTCCAGCTTTTTCTGTTTATGTGGTGCTGAGGAATCGAACCCAGGGCCCCATGCATGCAACGCAAGCACTCTACCACTGAGCCAACCATTATATATGGTTTTATGCACTTAGTGATTGGGCTATTGTGATCCCCTGCTAAGGATATCATAGACATATTCTAGTTATTACAACTATGGAAAAAACATGCAACCTATATTTCTTTGGGCCTGGCTTGCTTTGCTTAATACTTTTTTCTAGGTCTTTCCATTTCTTTACAAATGGGGTAATGTCAGTGTTTCTGATGGAGGCATAGGTATATATACCATATCTTCTTGATCCATTCATCTACTAAGGGGCATCTGGGTTGGTTCCATGTCTTAGCTATAGTAAGCATATAAAAATGAATTCCAAGGATTGGAAAGAAGAGGTTCTCTTTATGTCTCATATTCAGTTATTTCTGTTTTTACTTTGTGTTAGTTTTGTGTACCCTTTGTCTTGTATATAAGCTTATCTGATTTCTGGAAAAGAAAGAGAATCACAGAAAGAGTAGGACAAAGGATGAACTCATGCAACCATGATACTCACTGGACACTATGTTGGAAATGAACTTTACAACTTGGCAGGGAGGGGAGTAGAGAGTGGTAAGCGGGAGAAAATGAGGGAGGGGTAACAATGTTTAAAAAGAAACATACCCAGCTGGCTGGTGGCAAACGTCTATAATCCTAGCTACTTAGGAGGCTGACATCTGAGGATCAAGGTTCAAAGCCAGCCCAGGAAGGAAAGTCCTTGAGACTCTTATCTCCAATAAACCACTCAGAAAACCAGAAGTGGTACAGTGGCTCAAGTGGTAGAGTGCTCACCTTGAGCTGAAGAGCTGCGGGACAGTGCCTAGGCCCAGAGTTCAAGCCCCATGACCGATATATACTCATTACCTTACTTTTGTAACTGTAACCCCCCTGTTCATCACCTTTACAATAAATACAAAAGAATATATATATCTATATATATCTATCTATATATATCTATATATATATATATTTGAAAAAAGTTTACTACAAAAAAATTAGCAAAATGCACAAGAAAAAAATTACTGGAAGAAATACCCTCTTGGAAAGACAATTTGTCAAAGCAGAAATGACAAGGACAAATAGGAAAAAAATAGGGAGTAATAAAAATGAAACCACATATACTAAAACTTTTGTGATACAGTAAAATCAATGTTTGGAGGAAAGTTTTCACCATAAATACATTATTTAAAAACCAAACAGTATATAATCAAATAATCTAACTTTACACCTTAAACAAAAGGAAGAAGAACTTAAACCCAAAGCTTGCAGGAAGAAGGAAATAATAAATGTTAGAATGGATATGAAGAATGGAGAGTGGAGAAGAGAGTAGAGGAATGTAGGATTAGAAAAATAGTAAAGAAAATAAATTAAACCAAACTCGTGTCTTTCCAAAGATCAACAAAATTGACAAACCTTTAGACAGTCTGAGAAAGAAAAGCATAGAGAACATAGAAATAACCTTACAGAGACAAAAGGGAATTATAAAAATTACTATAAACAATTACATGCTAGCAAATTTAATTACCTAAAAGAAATGAACAAACTCCTTCAAGTGCACCATTTTCCTATACCAGTTGAAGAAAAACTAGGAAATCTGAACAGATATATAAAATGAGAAAATAATTTTTTTGGGGGGGGTCCGGTCGTGGGGCCTGAACTCTGGGCCTGGGCGCTGTCCCTCAGCTCTTCAGCTCAAGGCTAGCTCTACTAGCTCTACCAGTTGAGTCACAGCGCCACTTCCAGGTTTTTTCTTTTTGTTTATGTGGTGCTGAGGAATGGAACCCAGGGCCTCAGGCATGCAAGGCAAGTGCTCTACCACTGAGCCAACTTCCCAGCCCAGAAAACAAATTTTACAATAATAAAAAACCCTCCTTAAACAAGTTCTGAACCAAATAGCTTCAGGGGTAAATTATACAAAGCATTTGAACATTCCTACAAAATTGATGAGGAAGAAACAATTTCTAAATATTCTATAAGACTAGAATTTCCCTGACATCAAAGCCAGACAAAAATATTATATTATAAAAATAATCAACAAAACATTATCCAATAGAATACAACAAACTGAAAAGATTCTTCACCGTGAGTGACTAAGATTTTTACTACTTACTTAAGGAATCCAAGAAGTGGTTGCTGTAGGAAAATCAATGTACTTAATCAAGGTTAATAGAACTAAGGAGAAAAGGCATAATTATGTCCATTAACTCAGTAAATGTATTAAAAAAGTAAATTACCATTTATGATATAAGCTCTTTGAAAACAAGGCAATTCTATAACATGAGAAGAGTATTTATAAAGAATTCACAATTAGGGGCTGGGAAGGTGGCTCAGTGGTAGAGCACTTACTTTGCATGCTCAAGGCCCTGGGTTCGATTCCTTAGCACCACATAAGCAAAAAGAAAAAAGCCGGAAGTGGCGCTGTGGCTCAAGTGGTAGAGCGCTAGCTTTGAGCTGAAGAGCTGAGGGACAGTGCCCAGGCCCAGAGTTCAGGCCCCATGACCGGACCCCCCCCCCAAAAAAAAGAATTCACAATTAACATTATGCTTAATGATGAGGATAAATGTTTCCTCTAAGAATTAGACAAGGATGCTCACTTTCATTATTGCTATTCAATATTGTATTGGATGTTCTAATCACAGCTATTACACAAGAAAAAGAAATGAATTTTCTAACTTGAAAAAGAGGAAATCAAACTATCCTTATCCAGAGTACATTATTTTAAATAAGCAAACCCCCAAAGAATCTATAAAATACCTGAATCAACTAACAAGTTCAGTTTTGTTACTACACACCAGCAGTGACCAAGGCAAAAAAAAACCCAGAGTATTCTATTTACAATGGCATCTAAAATAATGAACTACTTAGATATAAATCTAACCAAACGGGAGAAAATTGTAGGCTAAAATTACAATAAAATATTGAAAAGACATTTAATAACACTATGTAAATAAATAAGAAGATTTAACATTGGTAGGACATACTACCTAATATTATGTATAAGTGTACCCCAAAGGCCCATGTGTTAAAGTCTTGGTCCTCAGCCTATGGCACTATTGTGAAGTGGTACAACCCTTAGAATTTAAAACCTAGTAGTAGACATTGCAATCTTTCAGGGTGTACCCTTGAAGGAGATTGGGGATTCTACCTCCTTTCTTCTTTCATTCTCAGCCATGAAATGAATGGAATCTTTCTGGCACATATTGCTACTAGGATGTACTACTTCATCAGAGGCCCAAAAGCATCAGGGCCAATTGATCCTAGTAAAACTTCCTAAACCTTAAGCCAAAATACAGCTTTCTGGCCAGGTGCCAGTGGCTCACACCTGTAATCCTATCTACTCAAGAGGCTGACATCTGAGGATCGAGGTTCAAAGCCAGCACAGGCAGGAAAGTCAGTAAGATTCTTATCTCCAATAAACCACCAGAAAACCAGAAGTGGCACTATGGCTTGGGTGGTAGAGTGCTTGCCTTGAGCTGAAGAGCTCAGGGACATCGCCCAAGCCCAGAGATCAAGCCCCACAACCGACAAAAAAAAAGAAAAAGAAAAAGAAAAAAGAAAAAAAAATCCAATAGCTTTTTCATAGAAATGTAGAAGCCAATATTCAAATACGTTTAGAATTGTAAGGGCTTTCAGTAGCTGAGACAATCTTGAAAAAGAACAAAGTTACCTAATGCTGGTAGCTCACTCCTGTAATCCTAGCTACTTTAGAAGGCTGAGATCTGAGAATCTTGGCTTGAAGCCAGCCAAAGAAGACAAGTTCTGATACTCTTTAACTTCATTTACTTAGTAAAGAATTGGAAGTGGAAGGGTGGCTTAAGTGATAGAGCACCAGCCAGAAGTGAGATCATGAAGCCTTCAGCTTGAGGCCTAATACAGAGAGGGAAGAAGGGAGGGAGGGAGAGAGAGAGAGAGAGGAGAGTGAGAGTCATTCTTCAGAAGTTCCAGCTAACAGTGCTTAAACAATGTGGTTTAAGGACAGACATAGAGAAGGGAACAGAATAAAGAGCTCAGAAATAATTTCTTACATATATAGTCATTAAATTCTCAACAAGGTTGTCAAAGCAATTTAATGGTGAAAGAGAATCTCATCAACAAATGTATGTGTGTGTGCACGTGCACGTGCACGCACGCGCGAGCACACACACACACACACACACACACTCAAAACTAAGGACATTTTATCCAAGGAGGGGATGCATGTAGCCAAAACACAACAGATTTTTCATCTATAAGGTTGGAATAGTCAAGACCATTACACAGGATTGTTGAAGATTGCTAAGTACAAGATATCTAACATAGTAAATAGAATTTATAGTAGATGTTATATGAATGTTAGTCTAATTCTCCTAATTTGTAAAAACAAAATCCCTGTGTCCTCATTTCAGGACTTCAGGCCAGTGTGACTGGGTTTCATGTGTACATTATATCACTATAATTTAGTGCTATCTCCAAACATTTGAATCCTAGCATTTAGACTGGGAGCATGTGAAACTCCAAATGTCTCTGACTTTTCCCATTTACCATATTAAAATATGTACAGCAATTCACCTAATTTTCCCCTTGAGTTTAGTTGACAAAATTATGAACATTATTATTACTACTTTGATTCAGTAAATTTCAAAGCAGTTCTTTCTTAGAAATTTTCCATGTTTAAATGGCTTAATAATCATTTTCCCTTTCTGCACATTTCAAGTACACTTTGAAGATGACAATAATAGCTATTTAACAGTCATTCCTAAGAAGTCTGATGACTGTTTCTTGATGGAAATAATATTTCTGACTCTTACATGAGATACTTATCCCTTGGCGGCAATGAAGATGAAATCTGGAAGATGATACTGAGGACAGCATGAAGGAGCAAGCAGATGGCAATTCTATTTGCCCTTCAAAATAAATCTGGAGTATTTCTCTGTCTTCCTCGAAGCTTTAAGATGGGCAGAGCCATCTATAAACTCCAGCAAAGATACTGGCTGAAACTGTCTGACTAGAACTAAGATTAAAATCTAGGGTTGAGAAAGAATTGATGACTACCTCTGAAATCCTGGCTACTTAGTATCCGAGATCTGAGGCACTCAGTTCAAAGCCAGCTTGGGTAGAAAAGTTTGTGAGACTCTTATCCACAAAAAGCTAGAAGTAGAGCTCAAGTGGTAGAATGCCAGCCTACAGCTGAGTAGGGGTGGGGGACGCGTGGGCACTGAGGGAGAAGAAGTGGTGCTAGTTCAAGCTCCATCTACAGACACGGGCGCGCACGCACACACACACACACACACACAAGCTAGGATTGAGACTATGTATACAATTAGCATCAAGATACAGCCTATACAACTTATCTTTTTCTGTTTCTGGTAGGCATAAAGTTCCCAGTTTTTCTTGCTTTCCAAAATCTCTCCGATGTGAAGTCTACCTGGCAGTAGGCCTCACACAATATGTGTACAGGTGTATGTGTATGTCCTCCCTTGCCAGTGATTCAATGTGATTGCTTTTAATTGCAGTTTCCATTCTGGATGTAAGCAAAGGAGACTGAATAATGCTGAAAGAAAGAGCTGCTAAAGGCCAGAGCATTTACTCAGGGTATATTAGAAATTCCAAGCAGAAATGGTAACCTTGGAAATGTCAATAGGAGAAGATATATGGACCCATAAGGTGACTTTCACAGGCAGGTCAGATCTGAGTGGAAAAAGGAAATTTCTTTCTTTCTTTTTTTTGTCAGTCGTGGGGCCTGAACTCTGGGCCTGGGTGCTGTCCTTCAGCTCTTCAGCTCAAGGCTAGCACTCTACCACTTGAGCCACAGCGCCACTTCTGGTTTTTTCTGCTTATGTGGTGCCTCATGCATGCAAGGCAAGTGCTCTACCACTGAGCCACGTACCCAGCCCTGAAAAAGGAAATTTCTGTAATGTAACTGTCTTCATGAATGCTCTCTTACTTTGTTAAAGATACTAATAGAAAATGCCATATACTGCCTGGCAGTGATTCAAGCCTGTTATCCTAGCAACTCAGGAGTCTGACATGTGATGATCGTGGTTCAAAGTCAGTGAACTCTTATAGCCAATTAACTACCAACAAAGCTGGAGGTGAAGCTGTGGCTCTCATGGTAAAGCACTAGCCTTGAGCAAAAAAACTCAAGGACATTGATCAGGCCCTGAGTTCAAGCCCTAGGACCCACACCAAAAAAAATGAATGAACAAAACTTTGAAGTTTTCTGTGTGAACAGTAATTGTGATAAGAATTTTTAAAAGTTCAAGTCAGGTGCCAATGGCTTATGCCTGTAATCCTAGCTACTCAAGGAAGCTACGATCTGTGAATTAGTGTTAGAAGCCAGCCAGGACAGACAAATCTGTGAGGCTCTTATTTCCAATTAACAAGCAAAAAGCCAGAAGTGGAGATGTGTCCCAAGCAGAACAGCACCAGCCTGAGTGGAAAAAGTAAAGTTAGACCTTGAGGCCCTGAGTTCAAGTCCCACTACCAGCACAAAAATATCCCAAACAATCTGGTTTTCAGTAATTGCCAATTTTGTAATATAAAGGCCTAACCCATGTCCAACATCAAGCTACTAAAAAGATGTTACTGAATGTTCATGTGAAAAAAAGCTACAATCATTTCAAATTCTGCAGGCCAGCTCCAGCCTACTAATGGGGGAACATTTTTCTTTAAACTCCCTCACAATCCTGGGAAGTCTTGCTGTGGACTATATGCTTGAAAAAATTGGTATCCTATTATTGTTATTTTGTAAACACATACATCAACAGGGTCTTCACACTTCACATTTTTTATTGATTTTTTTAATCTTTTGTCACAGATTGCCTTTCTTAAAGAGCAACTGTAAGACAGTTGGTAATCAGCATGCTAATGCCTTGCCACCCTCCCCTTTCCCGGTTTCCCATCTTACAGCCAGTCAATTTGTTCCTGTACGTTCTTGGCATTTATATCCACAGTCCTCAAAGAGCAGCATGACAGATCTCTCAATCAGAAGATGGATATATAATGGGGCTAGGAAAGCTGACATTTAAGAAGATATGAAGCTGGCAGAGGGAGTTTGAACTAGGAAGTTTGTCTGTATATACTGGTACTGAGGCTTGAATACAGGGCCTGGATGCTGTTTCCACTTGAGCTACAGCTCTACTTCTAACTTTTTGCTGATTAATTGGTGATGAGTATCATGGAATTTCATGATATGTGAAAATCCCAGCCTTCTCTATCACTAGGATTGCAGTTTTTGCTAATACCTGTACATGTTCTCTGTCTCAAGTGCAGCCAGGTCTCATTTTAGTCTGACAGTTCTGTCAGTACTCAGATGATGCTGAAGTCTCTAGTACTGGTATTTCAAGGTATCCAACAAGAAGATCTGTTGCCTTTGGGTCTCCATCCTTTCAGGATCTCTAATTAAAAAAATACATACTAAAGCTACCAGCACAACTATGTTTATTGCAGCATTATTTACCATAGCTAAGATATGGAACCAACCCAGATGCCCCTCAGTAGATGAATGGATCAAGAAAATGTGGTGTATATACACAATGGAATTCTGTGCCTCCATCAGAAAGAATGACATTGCCCCATTTGTTAGGAAATGGAAAGACTTGGAAAAAATTATATTAAGTGAAGTAAGCCAGGCCCAAAGAAACATAGGTCCCATGATTTCCCTTATTTGCAATAACTAGTATATGTCTGAGACAAGCAGAAATGGTCAGATAAGTTGATGTTAGGTGAAATGAACACCAAGTTAAGAACTCAAATGGTTTTTCTTTCTTGCTATTCTTTCTAACATATTTATAAGATGATTTCTTTGTTGCTTTGTATGTCCTTCCCCCACGGTATAACCCCTGCTTTCACTGTTGGTATAATTTGATGTTGGTATAATTTGGGTAGGGGAAGGGAAAAAACAAATTGTTTAAATAGCGATACAGGTGGACACATTGCAACAATGAGATGTACAAGACATTATGTCGAAAAACGAACTTTACAACTTTGGTAGGGGGAAATGCGGGGTGGACAAAGGAGGAGGCAACAATGCTTGATAAGAAATGTACTCATTACCTTGCTCATGTAATTGTAACCCCTCTGTACGGTATTTTCACAATAAAAACCTTATTAATACAAAAAAAATTTTAAAAAGTTAGAAAAAAAGAGTTCTTTGCTTTTTTTTGGGGGGAGGGGATGGGAAGATCCTGTATCTCCCCTGTGTCCGTAGCCAGTCTCTTGGTGGAATCTCTGGTCTGCTTGTGGTGTTTGGTTTTCCTGTGGCTTGATTGGTTTCTTAAGTCAGTTTGAGCAGACAGAAAAAAAGCTCTGCCTTACCCAGGATTTTGTGATCTTCCTCCCAGGCTAGTTCAGTGGGAGTGAGATCTACTTTGAGTATCACAAAAGAGGGAGATGGCTGTTTCCTCTAGTTTGGAGATGCTGTGTTGAGGCTAGGTTCTGGGTAGGGTTGAGGCCTTTCAGCCAACAGTAGCTTTTCCCTGAGGGGCTAGCTCCTAAGACACTCACAGAGCCCAGCCTGGAGCCATTCTCAGCATACTTTTTATTATCTTTAAATACTTGTACAAAGGAGTTGCCATTTAACAAATCAGTTTATGAATACAATGTACAGTGATCAATATTTATGCACATATCTTTTTTGTTTGTGCCAGTACTGTTGCTTGATCTCAGGGAATGTGTGCTGTCCCTGAGCTTTTGTTGTTCAAGGTTGGAACTCTACCACTTGAGTCACACTTCCAGCTTTTTGCTGGTTAATTTGAGATAAGAGTCTTACAGATTTTCCTGGCCTGGCTGGCTTCAAACCATTATCTTCAGATCTCAGCATCCTGAGTAATTAGGATTACAGGTATAAACCACTGGTACCTGACTCAATTGCATATCTTATATACTCAAGTAAGATGATAAGTTGTTTGGAGGCAGGTAGTTTATATTGTTCAAAGATTCAAAAATCTCTTAAGAATATAACCCTTTATAGCTGACAATAAATCACTTTGTCCTCATTCATCTTACTGACATTGGCATCTCAAGAAAATCCCATGAAAGTAACATGACAAAAATGTTAATTCATTATATAAAAGATATTTAGGCTCAGAGAGGAAAAACTGATTTGCCCAAGGTTGCACAGCAGAACAGAATTTCTATCCCATTTTTTTTCCTCACAACATGTTTTCTGTGGCTTTTACAATCCCTTTCTGAGCATAGTTAATGCTTACTGACATGACTGAAAACAAGAAAAATTAGTGATGTTCAATGGAATATCATTGATATCAGCCCAAACTCAGGTCTGATGAAGACACAAGCCACATATTCAGTACTGTTAAGCATATTTAATTCCCTTATGCCCAAGAGACATAGGTTAATATCTACCATAGAAATCAATGCACATCAATTTTACCTGACACCTGAAGTATTGAAGTTCCAATTCACCATTTTTGGTTGAATTTTTTTGTTTGTTCAAATCCTACCCATCAATTTCATCTAAAGTCCAGATTATAGAAATCCCCACTCATCAATTTCACCAAAAACTGGGATCATTGAAATCCTTACACATCAATTTCTCCAAACACCTGGATTATTGAAGTTCTGCAGGTTAGTTTTATTTCACTGCATTCCCTACAACCTGTTTAGCCACATAAATCATCTGAGACAGTATAAATGTCCCAGTATAGGTGCTGCTTTTTAAATTCCTTGTCTGGTTCTGAGACTAAATAGTTTGGTAATCCAAAGATAGTGAGATATCAGCCTAATCACAGTTTATAAATGAGTATCCACAAGCATGCTGGGTGAGTAGGATCAGAAAAGGGACAGACAACAACACAGTGGAGGATGGGCAAACTAAGGTCCTAGAGCATTGAATCCCTAAAATAATTGATTTTGTGTTATCCAGAACTAGTTCTAAGTTTGTGATTCATTCTCTCCTATTAGTCTCTATTGGAAGTACTGTATGACATATGCATACTTAGAGCAATATCTCAGATGTCTGTAGTAATAGTAACAGTGGAAAAATTCTGAAATCAGATACCAAACCCTGAATTTTGGAAATGAAAAGCCCAAGACACAAAATAGAAAGGACTTGTTCAATATTGCACAACAAAATTTTGCATTCTCAATAATCATTTAACTTTTTATATTTATTAGATCATTTTCTTGTGCTATTTTTCAGCTCTCTGTGTGTGTATGTTTGCATATATGTGTGCATATATGCTATGTACTAGATATAAACTCCTCCCTATCAGCTCATATGTTAAATGCTTGTTCTGCACTGAAGTTAAAGTATTTTGGGAGGTAATGGAAACTGCACAAAGTGGAGCCTAGTTGGAGGAAGTAGGTTACTTAGAGGCATATCTTTGAAGGTTATACCTGGTGCCCAGTCCCTTGTCTAACTGCTTCCTGTCTGCCATGAGGTTAATAGCATCATCTGACTAACTCTTTCTATGTGTGTATGTATATGAGTGTATATATATATATGCACACACATATACATGTACATATATATGTGTGTATACACACCTGTATACACACATATATACATATATGTGTGTATACACACCTGTATACACACATATATACACATATAATTTATTTAACTTAGTATCTATTTTATCACTGTTACTAAGAAGACTTAAGCCTTAGGAGCCCCAATTGTCTATAAGGATGTATAAACAATACTAAAATGGGTCTTTTGCTATGATGAGAAAAATAAGAGAAGAAATTATATTTTCAATGTTTATTTCCCTTTGAGATTGTGTGTATGTTTTAAATGCCTGTGATGCTTATATTTAATGTTAAGGAATCTGAGTTTCTCTAATAGCAATGGCTTTATAGAAAGCAGTGTCATATGTCATAAGGCTGAAACATATGAAAGACAATTTCCTTGGTGTTTGTCTGCAGCCTGGCTTAGTTATGGTGCCTTGTCTCTGTCAGCCTTGAGTGTTTTGATCCAACAGCATTTTGATGTTTCTCCTTGCAACTTGGCTCAGTATTTAGGTGTTTTTTTCCTCTCTAAGAAAATTGTAAGCACTAGAACTAGTTTGGCTTCCCAGGGGAGTTCACCTCTTGCTTCTAGGAGGACCTGTATTTAACTCATCTGGGGAATAGTATATTCCATCTTTTCCTTAATACTGAAAAGACTCTTCTGCAACATTTCTTATCACATTGCCTTGTGCCTCAGAGTTAGGAAGTGTTTAATGTCTATTTTGAAGCCCAATTGTTGCTCTTGGCATACTTTCTGTCTTGCTTAGATGTTGGAAACTTGCAATCAGTGGTTCGGGATCACCTTTATATTCACTTCAATTTTCATTAAGAGTTCCTGACCACAGATAGGGATACTCTATAAAGTTTCATACACTGAGGTTTGTATCTGGAGATGCCAGCTACCTAGATTGCAATATGAGTGATACCCCTTTGTGCTAAAGTTGTAGAACATAGTGGCCCTCAGGGTGCCTTTTGATCCAGAAAGGCCAAAAAGGAGCCCAGCTGGTTTCAATAGCAAATGAACTGTCTGCATTCTTTTAATACACTTCCACTACTCTGAGAGCAGATGGGGAGGAAATGAGACAACCCCCACATCCCTTTCATTCACCAGCAACAGTAGTAATGAATATACCTCAACTTCCTTTTCCTCTTGTGGCCTTAACCTTCACTAGCTCTCCCCACAGAAAACTGAAGGAAAGCTCAAAAAAATAGGGAAGATTTCTTTCTTCTTTATTTCCATCTTTATTGAATCTGTATGTTTATATTTATTTATTTGTGTGTATGTGTGTGCCAATGCTGGGGCTAAAACTCAGGACCTGGGCACTGTCCCTTGCTTTTTTTTTCACTCAAGGCTTGTGTTCTACCACTTGAGCCATAGCTCTACTTCTAGTTTTTTGGTAGTTAATTGGAGATAAGATTCTCATAGAGTTTCCTTCACAGTCTGGCTTCAAATCACAATCCTTAGATTTTAAGCCTCCTGAATTGCTAGGATTACAAATATGAGCACCTGGCACTTGGCTACTTTTACATTTCTTGATCAAAGTAATGCTTCTGCTGAGCATCTTTACAATTTCTCTGTGTAAAATGTGACTCTTCCTGAAGTAGGAGACAAAATATTTCTCTGGGTGACTTTTTGATTGTTTATAAAGATAAAGATGTTTAGGCTGGGTGCCAGTGGCTCACGCCTGTAATTGTAACTACTCCGAACGCTGAGATCTGAGGATCGCAGTTCAAAGCTAGCCTGGGCAGGAAAAGTTTGTGAGACTTTTATCCCCAATAAATCGCTCAGAAAACTGGAAGTGTCACTGTAGCTCTAGTGGTAGAGCAACTAGCCTTGAGCTGAAGAGCTGAGGGACAGCAGCCAGGTCCAGAGTTCAAGCCCATGACCAAAAAAAAAAAAAAGATGTTTAATAACCCAATGGCCTAATCCTATCTACTAACAGTGTAATTCTTCCCTTTTACTACTTCATGGTTAATCTTTTCTTTGCACACCTCTAATAATATTTCTCACAGAGATGGTCAGCTGTTCCATGGATTAAGCTATGTTTCTTCTGGAATTGAAGGATGTGATGTGGAATACAACAAAGAACTTGAGCCATTCAGAAATCTTATTATTAGAGGAACCCTCTTGGTTCTCTTTAGTGAATGAGCATTCTGGAATGGAAGTGAGATGGGAGTTGTGGCTAAATTCTACATATGGTTAATCAAATGTCTAGCACAGATCAGCTAATGCCCTAACACATACAATTAGCTTCTTCATCTACTTCAGATTAGAGTGACCACCTTATAGCAAATCTTGCAGGTGAGATCCTATCAACTGGGGTCTTACACACTGAACTACAGGCTTACTTCATATTAGGAAATGTTTGTTTATTTTGGTGTGTGACTCACCTCCAAAGTTGTGAGAAAAGAAACCACCTCAGCAATGGTGTAGGCACAAGTCAAAGTCACAGAGCCTGGGATTCATGCCAAGTCTTAGTGTTCAGCTACTGTTAGGCCCACATCAGAAGAATTCAAGACGGAAAAGACTTATGAGGTCATTTCTATCTACTCCATCTTTTAACCTTCTTCTGCCTGCCTCCTGGTTATTCAGAAAATATTTGTTTTATTTTAATAATTTTATTTTCTTTTGTATCATACTGGGTTTTGAACTCAGGGCCTAGGCAATGTTCCTGAGCCTTTTTGCTCAAGGATGGTGCTCTATCACTTGAGCCACGCTGGTTAATTGGAGATAAGAGTCTCATAACTTTGCTGCCCAGGCTAGCTTTGATCCTCAGATCTCAGCCATCTGAATTGTTATGTTCAGTGAACCATCAGCACTCAGCTCTGGAAACATTTTAGATTCAGAGGTCTTATTATCTGAAATAGTTGACAGGAATGTCTATCCATTTTTAGTACTGGGTTTCATTGCAATAGATAAACTTCTCATGATGCTAGCTAAGAGTTGTGCAAGGAGGAAGATATAAAGCAGCAAAATATACCTGCCTTTCTCAGTCTGCTTGTCTACCATAAACAAACACCAATAGACAGGTACTGAGGGGAAATGTAGCTCAGTATAGGGTTTTAGACATGGGAAAGTTCGCTTAATTAAGGTGTAGCAAGAAACCAAACCATTTTATTTGCCTTATGATTAAACTGTACCTTTTCTACAGATAAACCTTGGGTTGATTTAGATTGGTTATTTTGTGTGTGTGTGTGTGTGTGTGTGTGTGTGTGTGTGTGTATCTGTGTCTGTGTCTGTGTCTGTGTGTGTTGTGCAGGTCCTTGGGCTTGAACTTGGGGCCTGGGTGATGTCCCTGAGCTATTTTTGCTCAAAGCTAATGCTCTACCATTTGAGCCATAGTTCCACTTCTGGCTTTTTGGTGGTTAATTGGAGGTAAGAGTCTATGAACTATTCTGATCAGGCTGGTTCCAACTGCAATCCTTAACCAATACAACAGTGATACTCACAAGAAATGAACTTTACAACTTGGGGGGGAGGGAGGGAAAGTGGGAGAAAAATGAGGGGGTAACAAGTTTGACAAGAAATGTATTCACTACCTTACGTATGGAACTGTAACTTCTTTGTATATCACCTTGACAATAAAATTAATTTAAAAAAATCTCAGCCTCCTAAGCAGCTAAGGCTATAGATGTGAGCCACTGATGCCTGGCAAAGTGGCCCATTTTTAAGCAGTCCTGAGAAGCAAGGATAGAGCTTGAAGCTATTAGGCCAAAGGATGTTTTAAGGGGCACTTACAATTAAGGATAAAAGATGTAATCAGCCAGGCACCAGTGGCTCACAACTGTAATCCTAGCTACTCAGAAGGTTGAGATCTGAGGATTGTCGTTGGAAGCCAGCCTGAATAAGAAAGTCCATAAGGCTTTTATCTTCAATTAACTACCAAAAAGCCAAAAGTGTATCTGTGGTTGAAGTGGTAGAATGTCAGCCTTGAGTGGAAGAACTAAATTGTAGGAAGGAAGGGAAGGAAGGAAGGAAGGAAAAAAGAAGAAAAGAAGGAAGGAAGGAAGGGATGTAGACAGTATTGACTGTAGTTACTGTCTTTGTGGTCAAAGGGAATAAAACATGGCTTCATATAAAATGAATTGCTGATTTATTTATTTCTCTAAGTCCTTGTATAAATCTATATTTCTAGATTTATAGATAAATTTATCAAATTTATCTTCCCTTTTTAAAAAAGCCAAGTTTAGTGATGCTACAGAATGAATACTCTTAATTTTTCCCTTGTATTTCCAATTCTTTTGTACCTGATTTTATTCCTTCAGAGCTCTTGGTAAAGATTATGTGTTGGATATGGCCATGTCTTATTTTTATGGTTCAGATCTAAAATGTCCTCCAAAGTCTTAAGTGTTGAAGACTTGATACATAGAGGATGGTTCTGTTGTGAGGTGGTGAAAACTTCAGGAGGTGGAGCCTCGTTGAAGGAAGTTAAGTCACTGGTGGCATATCCTTGGAAGATATATCACAACTAATGTTTCTCTCTCTCTCTCTCTCTCTTTCTTTCTCTCTCTCTCTCTCTCTCTCTCTCTCTCTCTCTCTCTCCCTCTCTCCTTCCCAGTGTCTGGCGTGAGCAGCTCTGCTCCACCATGTGCTTCCTACCATGATGTTTTGAATCAGGTGGTCATGGACTGAAACTTCTGAAATTGTGAGCCTTATCAAACCTTTCTCCTTTTTAAATTGTTTGTCTCAGGTATTTTGTTATAGTGACACAGAGCTGACTAATACACTTATCATTTATTTAAAAAATTTTATTTGGAGATAATTGATGGAGTACTAAAAAACATAAAGCAAGAAAGCATGCATATCATATCTGTTACCCAGTTTCTCCAATAGTGCATCTTGTTTAACTAGATGTACAATATCATAAACAGGATTGAATATATTCAGAATTCACTAGTTTTACATGAACTCAATTATATATGCATGTTTAGAAGTAATTATAGTCTACTCATTTTTTATCACATGTATTAAACTGTGTAGTCAAAGGTAACACAAAGAAAAGTTTTGTATTAAGTATCTCCCAAGCAGCCCTTTCATAGCCATAGTCACAGCCATTCTACTTCCTTCCTTCACACTATGTAACCACTAATCTTTATACTTTTGCCATTTGGAGAATGTTAAAAAATTGGAACTGTACACTAAGTACTGTTTAGATTTGGACTCTTTTTCATTCAGCACGAGTTCCTCAGGGTTCATCCAAGTTGTGGCATGGATCAGTAGTCTATTTCTTTCTTTTTTACTTTTTATTGGACTGAATTCCAAAAAACAGATGTATCATTGTTGCCTTAACTAACTCACTTGATAAAGGGCACATGGACTGTTTCCAAGTTTTAGGGATTACATATCAGGCTGCTGTGAAAATTCATGTATAACCATTTGTGTGAACGTAAGTTTTCATTTCTCTGGGATAGATGCCCAGGAGTATAATTTTCTGGCTCATAGTAATTGTATTTTTAAAAAACTCAATTTGTTTTCCAGAGTGTCTGTTCCAGTTTATGTTTCCACCACCAGTATATGAGTGATCCAGCTCCTCCCAGCATTAGCTGTTTCACTACTTTTTGTATTTGATTTGTGGCATTTCACACACACTCTGACAGGTAAGTAGTAATATTTCATCATGATTTTAATTCACATTTCAAAACTAATGCTATGGGTTATGTTTCTATTTGTCATCTGCATAGCCTCTTCAATGAAATGTCTGTCCATATTTGTGTGGCTTTACTTTCCTTCTTCTAATTAATTTGTCTCAAACCCCCATATCTTCCATAATTTCTCTCCTTCCAAACACTTTGGTGACCAAGTAGTCAATGATAAAGACATCTGTTGGATCAAATCATCTATGTCAATCCATTGGTAATTAAAAATAGTCAAGCACTATATAATGATGGTTCTTTTCAACAGCAGGCTACCTGTATGATGATGGTTATCTAAGATATAATAGAGTTGAAAAATTCCCACTTTTTGATGACATTCCCATTATAAGGTCACAAAGTAGCTTATTAGTCATGTTTGTGGTGATGTTGCATAGAAGTATAATATATACAATACTGTACCATATCTAATGTATACCTTTGGTACTAGTTTCTGCACTTAATCATCATTTTAGTGTACTCCTACCTAAAATTACTGTGAAATAGTATGCTATATTACACTAGTAACAGCATACATTTCAAATGTATCACCTCCCTCCCTCCCTCCCTCTCCCTCTCTCTCTCTCTCTCTCTCTCTTGTGTTGATACTGGGTACTGGGGTTTGAACTCAAGGCCTTGGTGCTCTGTCCCTTAGCTTTTTCACTCAATGCTGGCACATTACCACTTGAACCATAGCTCTACTTTTGTTTTTTTTTTTGCTGGTTATTGGAGATTAGAGTTGCATGGACTTTCTTGCCCAAGCTGGCTTAGAACCGTGATCCTCAGATCTTAGTCTCCTGAGTAGCTAGAGTTATAGGCATAACAGTTACATTTCAACTCAGTTTACATCAAATGAGCATATGTGTGTGTGTGTGTGTGTGTGTGTATACATACATACATACATACCATCTACTTTACTCTAAGTATACTCCATTTGTATAACAATAAGATTACCTAACAGATCTTACAACATATCTCCAGCATCATCATAATGTATTACTGTAAATCTCAAATTTGTTTTAGTTTGAACTTGGGGATCTAAAGAAGTGTCATGTACAATATTTGGGTGGTCTACCATAGTGGGAGTGTATATGATCATATATCCACAAAGCTTCAACTTGCCACTCCAGAAAAATCACAGTCCCCTATTCTAGATCTTCCCTGAGAAAACCCAAATCGCAGTGTCAATTACTCATTAAGTTGTAAAATCCTACAATATTCTTCCTGGTCATATCCTCAAGATCTTTGCCATAGTGCTAGTATGAAAATTGTTATGCTTTCATTAAACAGTGGTTACATACTAATTCCTTAGACAGAAGTCTGTTCAGTTAAGGAATTTGTTTTTATTGGCTAATTCAAAAGCATGGAAGCTTCTATACTTCAGGACTAAATTGCATCTTTTAAAAATTTTGCGCCAGTTTTAGGGCTTGAACTCAGGGCCTGGGCACTGTCCCCAAGCTATGTTGCTCAAAGATAGCTCTCTAGCACTTCAGTCACAGCTTCATTTATGGCTTTTTTGGTGCTTAATTGGCAATAAGAGTCTTACAGACTTACTTGCCCAGGCTGGTTTCGAATTGCAATCCTCAGATCTCAGCCTCTGGAGTAGCTAGGATTACAGGTGTGAGTCACCAACTCCTGGCCTAAATTGCAATTTTTGAGTAAGGTGGAGGATGCTGTTGGACTTCAGCTTTAGGTCAAGAGCTAACAATCATACCTAAACTGCCTTCAGGAGATGATTAACCAAGCCACAAATATGAATCTCCATCTCTTCTTAAAGTTACTGAAAGTTTTAACCAGTCTCTAGAATCTTTTTCTTTCTTTCTTTTTTATTGGTCATGGTGCCTGAACTCTGGCCCCAGACACTGTCCCTCAGCTCTTTAGCTCAAGGCTAGCGCTCTACCACTTGAGCCACAGCACCACTTCTGGCTTTTCTGTTTATGTAGTGCTGAGGAATGAACCCTGGGCCTCATGCATGCAAGGCAAGCGCTCTATCCCTGAGCCACTTTCCCAGCCCCCAGTCTCTAGAATCTTTAGAATAACTTTCACTTGCATCCTTATTTGCTGTTATTCTATCTCTGGTCTGAACAAGTATTTCTTTTCTGGAATCAAGTTACACATCTCTAGAGGCAATTGCCTATATGTCAGTGACCTAGAGAAAGGAAATTGATTTTTCCAAACATTACTTTTCAGTAACAGTCAAGATTGACCTCAATTCTCCATACTCCCTGGCCAAAGTTGTTAATATACAAAAATATCTTTTTAGATGTTGAAATCAACTAGTTTTCTATACAGCTATATGAAGGAGGCTTCCATAGTAAATGACTTTCTAAGTAAATGTGTCTAAGTACAAAAGGTAGAGTTGGAGTCAGGAGTGGTATGAGTAGGGGCTGCTAACCAATTGTGGTTAACTAGGAAGTCCCAATATATCATGCATCTCCTTCAGTGAGGGTCAGGCTGGAAGGAAAAGTAGAGATCTATTCCTCAGGTAACTAATGTATTATTGGTACACCAGGTGACAATTCTTAGGTTCTTCTTAGGGTCAGGGAGGGGACAGTGGCCCCTGGATGGGACATATTGGTCAGTATTATCAAAGATATTTGGTAGGTACTTATATTCAGTGCATGATTTGGCTGAGGAATAGAGTTCAGTTCAAAGATCTCTGGCTACTGTAGTTCCTCTTCCATAAAATGGTGAATTTGCCCCCTTCTCTTCTTCTTCCTCCTTCAGTGGAGATCATACAGATGGCAGTCAGTGAGATCTGACTGACAAGGAATTCTTTTCTTCTTACTGTGGAATTCTTCTTTCCATTGATCCTATACCCCTATCAGCCCACTACAGACACACTGTAGTGTAGAACTTACCTACAGTGTATTACGGAGTGCAACATATCTTTCAAACATTACCCTACATCAAGTGATGAATGAATGAGGAGAAATAGCTGGAGCTTCTGCCAGACAGAACAGGCAGCTGTTTGGGAAAATGAGAGTTTAAGTATGAATCTGGTTATTAGACATAGGATACTGGCTAGTATCAGCCTGAGTCATAGGCCTGCTTTTCTTGTGATAAGGTAAGGTCAGAAGAGACATTATGTTTCTTTTTATAACATTGGTACCCCTCAGTCTACTTCCAAAAAAACTAGGAGCTGAGAGCTTGTGGAGCAACATTTGGTCAAGCTATAAGAATTCTATTATATAGGTGGTCTTAAGCAGTTTAGGCTTAAGTTGTGAAAACACTGGGCCAGGCCAAAAAGAAATTCAACTATAAGAATTGCTAATAAAATGAATATCATTTTTGGAATCTGGTCCCCTATGGTCAACTAGTTTGACATAAGGCACTTTAAATTTTTTAAAGAAGACTTTATTGGGATGATAGACTTCATATATAATCAATTTGCCTCTTTAAAGTATATAATTCAATATGATTTACTCTATTTGGAGCTGTGCAATGATCACTATTATCTACTTTCAAGATATTTTCATCATCCTCCAAATAAACTCAAAACTCATTAACAGTAACTCTTTTTTTCATTTTCTTTTTTTTGTGTGTGCCAATACTGGGGCTTGAACTCAGGGTCTCTTGCTCTTGCTTGACTTTTCTGTTCAAAGATGTTACTACAAAGCCAGGTGCCAGTGGCTCACGCCTGTAATTCTAGCTACTCAGGAGGCTGAGATCTGAGGATCGTGGTTCAAAGCCAGCCCAGGCAGGAAAGTCCATGAGACTCTTATCTCCAATAAACCATCAGAAAACTGGAAGTGGTGCTATAGCTCAAGTGGTAGAGTGCTAGCCTTAAGCTGAAGAGCTGAGGGACAGCACCCAGGCCCAGAGTTCAAGCCCCACAACCAACAAAAAAAACAAAGATGTCACTACACCTTTTGGGCCTCACTTTCACTTCTGTTTTTTTGTTGATAATTGGAGATAAGAATCTCTCAGTTTTGTCTGCCCAGGCTGGCTTTGAAAAATGATCATCACATCTCAGCCTCCTGAGTAGCTAGGATTACAGATGTGAGCCACTGTTGCCCAGCAGCTGTCAGTTTTCATCCTTCTCCCTCTCTAGACCCAAGCAACTATTAATCATATCCTTATTTTGATCAACTTGCCCTTTCTGGACATTTCACATAAAGGTAATCATGAAATATGTGGTTTTATGTTTCTGGCTTCTTTCTTGTACTGTAATGTTTTTCAGCTTCATCTGGTATTTTTTTGTAGCATATACTGAGATTTCTTTCTTTTCTTTTTTTTTTGGTGGGTCAGGGGGCTTGAACTCTGGGCTTGGGTGCTGTCCCTCAGCTCTTCAGCTCAAGGCTAGAGCTCTATCACTTGAGTCACAGTGCCACTTCGGGTTTTCTAGTGGTTTATTGGAGATAAGAGTCTCATGGACTTTCCTGCCCAGGCTGGCTTTAAACCATGATCCTCAGATCTCAGCCTCCTGAGAGGATTACAGGTGTGAGGCACTAGCACCTGGCTTCTTTCCTTTTTATGGCTATATTATTCCATTGAATAGATACCTTTATAATTTTTATTCAGTCATTAATTGATAGACATTTCGTTTGTTTCTGC
The DNA here is from genome assembly GCF_000151885.1 of Dipodomys ordii. NCBI lineage: Eukaryota > Metazoa > Chordata > Mammalia > Rodentia > Heteromyidae > Dipodomys > Dipodomys ordii. Next base: position 670,545 of record NW_012267403.1, on the reverse strand, counting down.
TTTTCTGTTACTACAAATAACATTTCTATGAACCCAAGAATGGAATCTTGGGAGGAGGAATGACAATACTGTTTATGAGAAACTTTTAGGTATGAAAAGGTTGGAGCTGGGCGCCGGTGGCTCATGCCTGTAATCCTAGCTACTCAGGAGGCTGAGATCTGAGGGTCGCAGTTCAAAGCCAGCTCGAGCAGGAAAATCTGTGAGACTCTTATCTCCAATAAAACACTAGAAAACCGGAAGTGGCGCTGTGGCTGAAGCAGTAGAGCGCTGGCCTTGAGCTGAAGAGCACAGGGACAGCACCCAAGCCCAGAGTTCAAGCCCCACGACTGACAAAAAGAGAGAGAGAGAGAGAGAGAGAGAGAGAGAGAGAAAAGTTTGGGGCTCATTTTATGTATTAATTTAGTGACTGTCAAGAATCTAGTCTATGTAGATGGAGATCATAGGAAGCATCAAATGCTATGCTATGGATTTAAGACTATTTAATTTGTGCTGTGACTGGTGCTTGAACTTGGGGATTGTATAGTATCCCTTAGCTTTTTCCCCTCAACGCTGGCACTCTACCACTTCAGCCATAGCTGCACTTCTGGCTTCTTTGTTATTATCATGGTCTGGCTGTGAACCACAATCCTCAGATCTCAGCCTCCTAAAGAACTAGGATTACATGCATGAGCTGCTGATGCTAGGAAGCAATGCAAAAACAATTGTAGATTTTTTCCCCACTAGTACACATATAAGTATAGGGTTGTGATTTAGGAAATCTAATATTGGTATTTTTCTTTTAGGATTTCTGTTATGTAAAGTACTTTATATAGGGTGAGGTTGGAATAGTCAAGGTGGGTGTAGAAATATAGAAATACACATCTCTGTGTTCTGATGACCTATTCCTAGTGTCATTATTGCTTTAGTTTCTTTTGTGTGTCTGCTAATACCTTTACCATTATTGGGGACAGTGACAAAATATATGGTATACTTAGATCTATTGAAGAACAATGCTGAAAAGAAATTTTCATGGTCTCAAAATTTCTTCATAGATGGAGAAATTGAAGTTCGAGTACATATGCAAAGTAATAGCAGCTGAGCTGGGATTTAAAACCTAAGCCCCTAAATTCTTTCATTGGTATACCATGTTACCTAATTTAGAACTTCTTTGGTATACCATGCAAACTAATTAACATTCTTTATGAGGTTTAGAAATTGTGCGATTATTTTTTTTGTATAGAAGAAAAATGCCATCAAAACAAAGCATACTATGAAGGTCTATCAACAATAGGCATGGGTTACAATTAAGCACTCACTCCCCTCACTATCCCTATGACCACTTTGCTGATTAACAGTGTCAATAACTCCTCTTTTAAGTTAGTTTGTTGTTCAGTAGTTAGTTTGTTGTTCAGTAGGTAGACATTTATTGGATATCACCATTATAAGGGCTCTTTTCTGGTCATGTGATAGGGAATTGAAGCAAAGATACAAACTAGATGATGCAATGGAAGTGCACACTTACTTTGCTGTAACAAATGATTACAAAGTTAATGACTTAGAACACTACAGATTTATTCCTTTATAGTTCTGGATGTAAGAAATCTAAAACTAGTCTTATGTGGATAAAATCAAAGTAATGGCAGAGCAGTTCCTGTGGAATCTGTAGGAAAGAACCCACTTCTTTCCTCTTGCATCTTCTGGTGACAATTGTAATTCCTTAGCTGGTAGCCTCTTTAGTCCCATCTTCAAGACCAACATCTCCAAATCTCTCTCAGTTTCATATTTCCATCACCTTTTCCATTGCATTTGTGCAATCTTCCTTTGATTTTTTTTCTTGGGAGGAAGGCTACATATTATTGCATTTAGGGCCTATCTCGATATTCCAGGATAATTTCCTTACCTAATAATGTTTCAATTTAAGTACAGCTACAGAGTCATTTGACAAGTAAGGAAATGTACTCACAGGTCCTGGGGATTAGAATGTGCATATCTTTTGGGGAGTCACTCCTCAGCCTACCTCAAAAGGTATGTTGTGTGTGTATGTGTGCTAATAACTAGAATTACAAGCACAAGCCACCAGTCCTCAGCCAATTTCTATAGTCTTTAAGTCAATGAAAGACAGAAGATATTAGGTGAAAGATCCGGTATTTGGTTTATCTCCTTGGATAGACAAGCATTTTGTGTGAGTAAGTCTGGGCCTTTTTCACCTCTGTGTCTCACGTGGGACCAAGACAGGATGTTTTCTGATGTAAGTGCTCATTGAATATTTATTTATTTATTTGTTTGTTTGTTTGTTTATTGTCAGTCATGGGGCTTGATCTCAGGGCCTGGGTGCTGTCCCAGAGCTTTTTGGCTCAAGGCAAAAAAAAAAAAAAGGTTAAAAAAAAAAGTAGAGCACTTGCTCTACCACTTTGAGCCACAGGACCACTTCTGGTTTTCTGGTGGTTAATAGATAAGACTTTTATGGATTGTCCTGCCTGAGCTGGCTTTGAACTATCACCCTCAGATCTCAGCCTCCTGAGGAGCTACGATTACAGTCGTGAGCCACTGGTAGCCAGCTATTTATTTACTTTTTGAATACCTGCCTTTTTTTGTTTTAGGGAAGCTTGGAACACAAGAGTAAACAGGCTGAGGGCCTGCTAGAAGGCAGGCAGATAGATAAGACAATCTCTTGTCACCAGGCTTCAGGAATTACCTTCCATTTAGAGTCTAGAAATATCTCTCTCAGAAAGGTGTGAGGTTGTTTTTTGTTGTTGTTTCTGTTTTATTTTTGCTAAAGTCTGGGTCTCTACCACTTAAGCCACACCTCTACTTCCAGCTTTTTGCTGGAATAAAATAAGAGATAAGAGTCTCACCACTGAATTATCTACAGGGGCTGGCTTTGAGGTTCAATCTTCACATCTCAGCTTCCTGAGTAAGCTAGGATTCCAGGCATGAGGCACCAACACCCAGCACTCAGAAAGATCTTAATCCCACTACATCCATCTTTATCTCTTCTTCCTCATTGCTGAAGCTGTTACTCAGCAGAGACCTTATTGCTATTATTGCAATGAAGAATTACAAAATACATTGTGTAAACTCACCAATTCATGTCTTGTGGAAAGAGCGAAGGAGTTTGTTTGTAAATCTGGAGTTATGCTCTTCAGGGTCTAGTTAGCTAGACTAGCTTTGCCTCCAGCAAATATACTGAGATATATGTGATAATAGAGCATCATTCTTTCTTGTATTTTGGGAGCAGAAGAGAAACAAAAATTTATAGAGTTCTTATTAGGGCCCAGGCACAGATCACTGTAGTGAATCCTTTCTAAAATAAGGTACTGAAAGGTTTTATTTTTGTTGTTGCTGTTTTGTTGTTGTTCATGTTTTGTGCTAGCTTGAACTCAAATCCTGGGCACTGTCCTTTTCCTTTTTCCACTCAAGGCTAGTGCTCTACAACTTTGCCTACCACAAAAGGTATGTTATGTGCTGGCTATTTTTGGTGGCTGGTTGGAGATGAAAATCTCACTGACTTTCCTGTTGGAACCTTGACCCGCAAGTCTCAGCCTCCTAAGTAGCTAGGATTACAGGCATGAACTATTTGTGTCCAACAAGATTTTATTATGGCCATTTTGTATCTAAGGAGTACTGAGACTCCAACACTGGTGAAGTGATGTGTTTGAAGTTCTCCCAGTTTTAAGGTGAGTAGGTTCTCTCAAAAATCTCTGATTATTAAATGTTACATGGCAGGAAGAGTGGGAGCTGGATTAGTGAATGGTGGGAAAGAGGAAGGTGAAGTGAAGTATGAGGGACGCCCCAGGTCTGGCTTCCCTATGAGGCTGACAGGGCTATCCTGCAAGTCAAGCCAAGTCCTAGCTGAAATCTCCTTGGCAACTTGACAGGATAAACTTGTTCAGGACAATGCATATGTTATGGATGGTTACATTACTGTCTTCAAGTAGAATTCTGAGGAAGACTTACCAGGAAAGTGAGTGCACAGTGATATTTTTGGAGTGAAGAGATTAGTATACCATATCTATATATTATACAGGTTTATCAGAATAATTCCCAAGTTGATCAGCCTAATCTATTTAAAAATTGGGATGTGCCCATTAAACCTTCTTGGAAAATTCTGAAGCCAGTGGTTACTATTTAGGTTTCAGGGTCCCTTCCCCAATCAGCTGATAGACTTTTTTAGTCCTAGTAGTACGTTCTTGGCAAGGTGCTGGGAAAGCATCATTCAACTTCCTGAGCCCACTGTACCCCAACTGGTCTTTTATTAGGCTTGTGGATTGGAATTATATGCCTGTAGCAGTAAGAAGGGTACCACAAAAATGTGCCCAGTGATTAACAAGCAAGCATCTACCTTCCTCCACTCTCTGGGGGGAGGGGTGTCGCAATTGCCGGGAAACTAAGACGAATGGATTGTATGGATCCAGGAAAAGGATTGTTGGCAATCGGTCGCACCCGCACCCTCGTAACTTTCCCCTCCCCCCCCCCGCCCCGCAGGCAAGGCGGTGTGTCGCTTATTGTGGGCGCTCGACAGGCGGGGGGGGGGGGGGGGGGGGAAGCAGGTAGCGTAGCCTGCAAAGGGGCGGACCCCTTTTACTTGCCATCCCGGCTTTCGGCCATCAGGAGCTCTAAGCAATTAGGCTGATGAAATGTTTGGGTTACAAGTCAGAGCTTGGCCAACCAAGCGAGACAGAGCGACCCGAGTAAGCAGCTGGGGGCAGCCTTCAGCAAGAGGCTTCGTGGGTGCTCTGGATGGGGCTCCCCTGCCTCAGGATCCCCGTCTCCACCTTCCACGAAGCAGAGAGGTAGCCTCCGGGGAATCGATCAGTGGAGGGAACGTGCGTTGGCCTCTGGCCAACCTCCTTTTGGCTCGCTGGAGTTCCAACCCGAACTTCAGAGTTGGGGCCCCTCCCCCTTTCGTTCGCCTCGGTGGCTCCATCTTCCGCCAATTGTGACCCGTATAGCCAGCCGCCCCGACGGACAGTCCCTGGCGAGGAGCAGCGGCCAGAAGCGGCTCAGTGGGACGGAGGCCTCCTCTGTCCCTAGTTGGCGCCGGGTGCACCTCCGCCCGCACTTCCAGGCGCGCCCATAATCGGCGTGGGAGGCGACAGACCCCCCACCCTGGACCCCGCCTCAAGGCGCTGCAGGAACAGGGACGACAGAAACCTCCCGACCCAGGCGGCGGCGACTCTCCTGCGAGCTAGGGCTGGTGAGACTGAGGACAGCGGCGCTCCGCTGCAATGACACTCCCAATGAAGCTGCAACCGCGTCACCCAGCCATCTAGCCAGTATTCTGTGGGTCTGTCCACCTCTGGGCTACACAGGATACGGGACTGCCGGTTGACTCACGGCCCACGACTTTCGTGGCCGCGTGGCACAGTGCAGTCCCGCGAGCAAGCGCAGCGGAGGTGCGGCGTGGACCCACCCACTCGCGGTCCAGCCGATGAAGCATTGGTACTTGGTCCTCGAAGCCAGCAAGGTAACTCCTGCTACCTGTTCCCCACTGATTTAGTAACTGCGCCGCTAGGGGAACCACCCAATTTGGCCACCAGCTCCTAGACTGTGCTGAGAGACTCCCGGACCTTCCTAGGGATGTCCGGGACAAGCCAGGGTAGGATGAGGAGCTGCGCAGGGTGCCAACCTGCCAAGACTCATGATCTAAGAGCCAAGTTGTGTCACCTGCCAAGTCAGTTTATGGATTTAAGAACTTTACCTATTTTAGGAAACTTTAGCCATTCTGGAAGCGTTCTCCTGGGGTGATGAGATTGGGAAAGGAAAAATAGAGGAAGAGGAAGGAGGTAGCACAGCTGAGGGCCAGAAAAGGAAAGCTGTTTGGGGCAGTGGAAAGCTTTTGGTTCCGCTGAGGACCCAGACCTCACGTATTGAACTCTTTATCATGTCAAGGTATTGAGCTCAGCATGCAATATAAGACTGAGACCCACATCCTATGTGTACATTTGTTGTCCTAACCCCCGAGACAGTTACCAAGTGGTAGCTTCCAGTGGAAAAGTCATGATTTTGTGGAAAGTAGTGCCAACCATAAACTGACTATATGCCGGAAGACGTTTGAAACCTGGCTGTACAGAGCCTGCACTTTATTAGGCTGAGACGGGAAAGGGGCGGAGTAACTCTGTTCAAATGTATGCAAAGTTGTCAACGACGATAGATTCTGTTTGTTTTGTGTTGTCCCAGAAAGGAGAATCAGACTGGGTCAGGATTCAACAAGGTTGATGCTAAGTGGAGTCAGACTTAAATTTACTATGATAAAGCCCTTTTCTGAAAGGGAGAGAAGAATGTTTTTTACTGTGTTAGGCATTTTACTGAGTAATTTGCATAAATTATCCCACTGAATGAGTACCATGAATTCCATCTGTTCAATGATAAAATGAAATGGCAGGGAAGTCATGAGGTGTGGGTCACTAGAGGCCTTTAAACAAAAAAAAAAGAGGTTAAGAGAACCACCTGACTCGTAATATTTTTGGAGATATTCGGACCTAATGTGAAGATATGTAATATGTGACTACTAGGCCTTTTCAAACACTGAGCATTCATAATCCTATATTAAAGTTACATGGATCCCCCCCTTTTTTGGCAGTCGCCAGGCTTGAACTCTGGGCCTGGGTGCTCTTCAGCTCAAGCCCAGCACTCTAACACTTGAGCCACAGTAACACTTGAGCCACAGTGCCACTTCTGGCTTTTTCTGTTTATGTGGTGCTGAGGAATCAAACCCAGGGCCTTATGCATGCGAGGCAAGCACTCTACCACCGAGCCACCTTCCCAGCCCCACATGGATCCCTTTTATAAGACAGAAATAACCTGACACACTGGAGATCTTTAGACACCTCCTTGGATGCATTCCATGATTCCCCACTTACTGTGTTTAAGGATAAAACTTGGCACGTAAGGCTTAGGCTGGGCAAGAAATGGTTACACTTTACCAGGTTGGCTAGAAATGCACATATAACCCCAAGAAAATCGTTCACCTGGATACTTAGAGGGATAGATGACCTTTTGAAAGTCCAGGTTGGTTCGGTGTGGGCAGCTGGAGGCACCTTCCCTTGATATGAAGAGGATGTGTGTGTGTGTGTGTGTGTGTGTGTGTGTTTGTATATGAATGTGTGTGTGCTTGTGTGTGATAATCGAGAACAGGATGTTTAGACAGAAAAATAAGTTCCCCATCTTGAGCAAGGAGACATTCCTCATCTAAACTGCAGCTATTCCTTATATGAGATTCAGATGGTTTTGGTGTCAATCACTTGTTGATTTGGTGTAATAAAAAGGGACTTGCTACTGGGTGCCAGTAGCTAATGCCTGTACTCCTAGCTATTTTGGAGTGTGAGATCTGAGATTTGGGGTTTGAAGCCAAACTGGGCAGGAAAGCTCATGGGGCACATTATCTCCAGTTAACTACTCAAAAGTCAGAAATGGAACTGTGGCTCAAGTGGTAGAGTATCAGCCACAAGCAAAAAAGCTAAAGGACAGAACCCAAGCCCTGAGTTCAAGCCTCAGTAGTATAATTAACTAATTAATTAAGACTCACAAGCAAGATTGAGAATTCTATCATTTACTAGTTTTGTGGCCTTAGGGAAGACTTTGCCTCCCTCTGAGCTTCAATTTCTCCGTATGAAGTGGCATAGAACTGGACTGTATTAAACTATCTCAAAAGATCCCTCTGAATCAGCAAATATAACAAACTAGACCTGGATGTCTTGCCTACTCATATTTGGAAAAGTTGTGCAATCAGAGCTCCATAATGTCTTTAAAAAGGGCCACTGCAAGAGAACAGAAATTTTGCTACCTTCTTTCATTGGCTACAATGTCCAGACAATTTAGAAAAGCTTTCAAAGGCTAGAATGGTTTTGAATAGCCAAGGTCCTGGAGGGTAAAAATTTAAGGACCCTTTATGTTGCTTGTATTTCGTTATGGTAGCTACATTGCTTTCTGGTCACTGCCAAGGTAACTTGGCCGGTAGCACAAAAATATGGAGCATTTGCTGGTGTGGTGCATTGTGCCGAGCACTTAGATAGGAAGACAGAGAGAGAAAATAGGCATCTGCCCTTAGAGGACTTTAAGTCTATAGTGGGAAAATTGGATGTAATAACCACATTACAAGGCAGAAAGACAAAGTCCCATAGGTATGAAATCGTTAAAAAAAATATGCTAGGCTAGAAGCTTGAGAGCTATAGGTTCTAATCTTGCATGCCACCTAGGGCTATTCAGTCTACTTCCTGAGATTTTCGGCTTTAAAGCCACCTGGTGTTAAATGAGTATTTCTGGTTTGAGTCTCGAGTCTCAGGAGACACTTGTAGTGGGCCCTGAGCTACCGGTGACATGTCCATATTGCTGGACAGAATAGAGTGGGGTAGAGCTTTCCTGGACAAGTGCATAGTTTGTATGCCTTCATGGAGTCAAAGAGGTGTCTGATATGCAGAGGACAGAGAATGGCTAGTGTGACTGATGAACAAAAAGGGGAAATAAGATTTTGAGGTTGCAAAGGGAGCCCTTGAACATCAGGTCCATATACTCTGGTCTTATTCCTTGAAAGACAACAGCAGCCAGTATGGTTTGTGAACTGGGAAGTTTCTGTGAACATGTGGTCATGACTCTGGATAGAGCTTCCTGTATGAACTATGCATTACCTAATTTCCATTCTGCTCAAATATCCAAGTAATAGCAGTCTGTCACTCTTGGGGAACTTGAGCAAATGGCCTGCTGCTGATACACTGACCCTAACTATGAGTGAGAAGAAACATGATAGGTGGTAGTGGTTATGCTTGATAGCTGCCAGAGAATTGTCCATGGGTCCAGACCCTTTTCCTGAGAACCAGGGTGGCTGGCCTTGTTGGCTGATAAGTGGTAAAGGACATGGCCAATGGATTGTCATCCTCATTGCCAGACTTAGACTGATGGGCCAGAGAGTATAGCTGGAGATTTGTGAAGAGAAGAGAAAGGGAAAGCCTTCTTTTGGATCGTGTGACTTGGCTTAATGATTAACCCCATTTAGAAAGAAGTTGATACCACCAGTGATATGTAGAGTGGATCCATGCTGGGCACCTGTAGCTCAGTTCTATAATTCTATCTATTCTGATCTATTCTATCTATTCTATGCTGATAGCTAAGCATCTTGGATCAAAGCCAGCTGGTGCAGGAAAGTCTGTGACACTTTTTAAAATAGCAACCTTCTGACAAATTAGGTGTTTTTTTAATTTAAATTAATTTTATTGTAAAGCTGATGTACAGAGGGGTTACAGTTTCACTAGTAAGGTAACAGTTACATTTCTTGTCGAACATTGTTACTCCCTCCCTCTTATTCTCCCACTTTCCTTCCCCCTTCCCCTCCCCCATAAGTTGTAAAGTTCATTTCCAACACAGTGTCTTGTGAGTATTGCTGTTGCATTGGTTCACCCTTTGTCCTTTGTCTCACCATTTTGTAATTCCCCTTCCCTTCCCCAAATCAGACATATATATATATATATATATATATATATATATATATATATATATAATGTAATGACATAAACCAAAGGAGAAAAAAGAAATAACTTCACATAGTACATTAAAAAAACTCTTGTTTCCATATCTTGGAGTTCATTTTAATTATCATTATTTAATATGGTCATATCTATGTAGCAATTAGGCGATTGTGATCCTTTGCTAGGACTATCCTAGGCATATACTAATTATTACAAATGAGGGAAACTATGGAGCCTGTGTTTCTTTGGGTCTGGCTTCCTTCACTTAATATTATTATGAACCAGCAAAAAGCAACAAGTGAAGCTATGGATGAAGTGGTATTGCACCAGCCCTGAGTGGAAAAGTTAAGGGACAGCAGTAGCATCTAGGCCCTGAGTTCAAGCCCCAGGTGTACACACACACACACACACACACACACACACACACACACACACACACACACACACACACACACACACACCCCTTTATACTGTGAGACTGAAAGTAGGTGGAGAGGGAAGACACCAGAAGTCCCCATTTTGTAGGTTTTGGAGCAAGGCTCTGTGTTGCTAGATAGTGTTGCCTTTGGAAAGTTGTCCATGTTAGGGGAAGGTCTATAAGAATGTCGATGAGATGAATTCTTTGGCTATTTCCTTTATCCAACACCTTTCCTTCTCCCCTTCTTTTCTATCTTCCACCAACACTTCTCTTCAGATTTTGTGACCATTGCTCTTCCTAGAACATATGACACATTAGGCTTTTTCTTCTCTGTCTACCTGTAGGTGAAAGCTCCTGTGCTCTATCTCCTATGTCTAGCAAATGAATTCAAAGACATTTTCTTATTTTCTTCATTGAAACTGACCCTCCACCTATTTCTTTAGCTGCTAAGTCTTTATAGTTAATAGTGATTGTCTTATTTTTCTCTTTTTTAAAAATAAGAAAAAATGTCACTATCTTTGAAATGCATAAAAATGAGATAGATAGATTGGTGAAAAGAGAAATTAATAAAGGACAGATTAATGAGTGAATAACAGATACTAAAACATTTGGGAAAAGAAATAATAGATAATTGTGTGGCAAATACTCTGAATGATACAAAAGTACACAGAATGTTTCTTATTCTTATACCTATTTCAACTTAATTTCCTTGGAGACAACCATAGTTCACAGTTTTCTTTTTTCTTTTTCTTTTTGGTCGGTCGTGGGACCTGAACTCTGGGCCTGGGCGCTGTCCCTCAGCTCTTCAGGCAAGGCTAGTGCTCTACCACTTGAGCCACAGTGCCACTTCCAGCTTTTTCTGCTTATGTGGTGCTGAGGAATTGAATCCAGGGCCTCATGCATGCAAGGCAGGCACTCTACCACCGAGCCACTTTTCTAGCCCCCAGTTCACAGTTTTCTAAGTCCTTTTCTCTTTATGTGTCTAAAAATATCTACATATTTATGTTCTTAATAGTTTTGTTTTAAAATTTAAATACACTTTACATTTGATTCTACAATTTGCATTTTTTAAATTTCACAATGTATTTTGAAAGGCTTTTTATGCCAATATATTAGAATACTTTGTATTTTAAGATAGCTTCCTGATATATAGTAATATGAGTACACCATAATATATTTAAGCTGTTCTTGATGGTCAGTTTAAGGTTCTTCTGGCCAACATATGAGGCTTCAGAGTAACTCATTGGTATTATCTATGAACATGTGGCATTCTATTTCTGAAAGGTAAAATCCAAGAATGGAGTTGAGTGTCAAATTACATTAAAATTCATCCTTCTTCTCACCTTCCTTTTTATATGCCAGGACTGGAGCTTGATCTCAAGGTCTTTTGCTCTACTTTAGCTTTTGTGCTTCAGGCTGGTGTCCTACCACTTTAGCCACAGCTCCACTTTTGGCTTTATGGTGGTTAATTGGAGATAGGAGTCTCACAACTTTCTTGCCTGAGCTGGCTTTGAATCTCAGTCCTCAGCTCTCAGCCCCATGAGTAGCTAGGATGGCAGGCATGAACCACAGGCTCCTACCAACCTTCTGTTTTTGTTATGGGCATTTTTTGTGGTCATGTGGCTTGAAGTCAGGGCCTAGGCACTGTCCCTGAGCTCAAGGCTAGCGCTGTACCACTTTGAGCCACAATGCCACTTCCGGTTTTTGAGTGGTTAATTGGAGATGAGTCTCACAAGGACTTCTCTGCCCAGGCTGGCTTCAAACTGTAACCCTCAGATCTCAGACTTCTGAATAGCTAGGATGACAGGCATAAGCCATCAGTGCCCGGCTATTATGGGCATTTTTGACATAGAATACTTCAAGGAATTGTATAGTATATACCTATATACCTACTACTTAGTTCTATCATCAGCATTCAACTTTGTTTTATCATATATCCACGTATTCATTTCCTTATACATTAATTAACCCATATTTTAATTTGTATAAATGTTATGAGTGAAATATTACAGTTTTAGTCATTTATATTTCCTTATTATTATGGAGATCAAACATGAAAACATGCTTATTGGTAATTTATATCTTTTTCTGTAAATGGTCTCTTCATATTCTTTGTGCCTTGTTTGTGTTTTTCCTATGAACCTGTATGAACTCTTTGTTTTGTAAGTATCTGCATGGTGGTGACATAGGACTCATGCAGATTTTTCCATAATATTATGATTGCTTATTGAAATCTCTTTTTCTATTCCCTCCATCTTCTACTTGGGCTGTCATTATTTCTCACCTAGATAATGACTAATCATTTAATAACAAATATGATGGCCAGGTGCAGGTGGCTCGCATCTGTAATCTAAGCTACTCAGGAAGCTGACACCTGAGGATCATGATTTTAGGTCAGTCAGGGCAGTTAATCTCCAGTTAATCGCAATATTCCAGATGGGAGGTGTGGCTCAAGAGGTAGAGTATCAGCTGTAAGCAAACAAGCTGAGCAATGTGAGGCCCTGAGTTCAAGCCTTGGTACTGGCACAAAACAAAACAACAACAACAAAAATAGCCTGAAATGGTGTCACTCCTCTGCTCAAAAACCTTCAGTAGTTCCACATTACTTACAGAATAAAGTTCAGTCTGTATACTTACAGAATAAAGTTCAGTCTGTATTCTTAAGTCTAACTCTAACTCACATCAATTTTTGTATTCCTACTCTAGTTTAAAACTCCTATGTAGCAGCCAAATTTAGAACTTATTATTCCTCATATGCATACCACAGTTTTCCTCCTAATTTTTTCTTGGGCTTTCTACTGAAAATATTCTTCTCTGTGTCCATTACCTCATGGCCATTTGTTCATTCATTAAATTTCAGATTAAATACCATCCTGTCCACAGCTTTCCCAGCATTCCCTCCTTCAAAACAAGCACACTTCAGAGGAAATGTATGCTTCTCTGAAACTTTGGCTCTCTCTCCTCTCTTGCTCCCCTCCTTCTTTTCTCCCTCATAATTCATTCTCTCTTACACATGTAAATTCATTATTACTGTCAACTTAGGTACTGTGTGTGTGTGTGTGTGTGTTTTCTATCCTTGTAAGAACTCTTAAACATCAGGTGTTCAGAAAATGAACAATTGTATGAATTGAGATTGAAAAATAAGAATGGGGCTTGAACTCAGAGCCTACCACTTGAGCCACTTCTCTACTTCTGGCTTTTTGGTAGTTAATTGGAGATAAGAGACACCTGGACTTTCTTGCTCAGGCTGGCTTTGAAATATGATCCTCAGATCTCAGCCTCCTGAGTAGCTAGGTTTACAGGCATGAACCACCTGTGTTTGTCTCAATTTTTCCTTTGTGCCTTTATCTGAAGATTTCAGGATACTGAGTGTGGTAAACATGGGGGAGCAGTAGAGCAGCCTTGGGGGGGGACTGTTTTGATGCTCAGAGACCTGCTTTCTCCTTGTTCCGGTGATATGAGAAATGTAATGTAGAAAGAGCTACAAGGAAGGGAGCAATGAATGAAACTCATGGATTGATTTTTATGCAAAGTCATTGTGAGTGTAATGCAGGTGAAGTATCTCATTTCTTGTATTTCTTTTTCTTTTCTTCTTTCTTCTCTTTAGTACCAGTACTGGGGCTTAAACTCAGGGCTTGGGAACTATCCTAGCTTTTTTTGCTCAAAGATGGTTGTCTACCACTTGCTCCACTTCTAGAAGAAGCATACTTTTCATCTCACCTCGTGCTTGGCTTTCTGGACAGCTGAGAATATGCTGTCAGACCTTGCGTAAACTCAGTTTGCCTAAAACCAAACTCGGTCTAGCCTTCAAAGCATCATTCTAAATTAGTGTCTTTTCCATTTCCTTATTCCATTTCACCAACACAACTAAGTCCCAGGAGCCTAGTGAAGTAAAATGTAACTGAGCTGTAGAATACCTTATTGAGGACTATATTCAACTACCTTATTCAGTTCTTTAAAGGGAGAGTTTTGTGGTTTAAAGAAAAAGCAGGACTTAATGCCAGTGGCTCACGCCTCTAATCCTAGCTACTTGGGAGGCTCCAATTTGAGAACTGCAGTTCAGAGCCAGCCTGGGCAGGAAAGTCCATGAGACTTTGATCTCCAAGTAACTACCTAAAAGCCAGACCACCATCACACAAAAAAAGAGCAGGGAGAGGAAAGGGGTATTCAATAGATGAAAATTCTTCCATCTATCTTCAGTTCTTATAATAACCAGTAAATAGAGGAGGATATATACAGAGGATAGGACAGGGAGAAAGAGATGAGTAAAGGAAAGATGGATGAAAATCAGTGAATGACATAGACTTTCCCAAAGGAGAAGAACTATGAAGTTCTTAAGTGGTTCTTTATTCTTGAGCTATCATAGGTCTCCCTCAGAATGAAAAAGAAATTATTCATAATAGCTCATCAGAGGCAATGATAAGATTACCATTACCCTAGACTGTCTCCTGTTGCCCAAAAGTAGGCTTCCTCCAATAAACCATTTGTTCCCTTCCTCCTTGTCTCCCTCAAACTGATTTTTACTATCTCTGTGATTCTATACCTATCATTTTGTATGGTAGCCTATAAAGGTCAAGTACTTGGCTATAAAAATATAGATGAATTGGAAAGTTATACTATTAGACCAAGATCATAGAAGCCTGAAGTAGGGAAACTGGTACCTCAATTCCTTTTTGTTAGATGGTATTTGAGTCTGAACTCAGGGCCTTGGCATTTGCTACGCAAGTCCTTTACCACATTAGGCCATACAACCAGCTCTCTTTTGCTTTCATTTTTGCCCTCAGATCACCCTTCCACTGTGATCCTCTTCCTTATACCTCCCTGTAGCTGGGATTACTAACGTGCACCACCATATGCATTCATTGTTTTCTTTGGTCCTAGTGATGGAGGAGTTTGCGGGTTAAGAGGGTGTTTATAGGGCAAAAACAAAAAATCAACTGCCGGTCTGGGTTGTGCCAATTGTCAGATTTAGAAAATTCTGAAGCTTTGTATGAGTAAACAGCCTTCATTGCTGTTTTTGTCTGTCCCAATCCAGAAGCCAAGGCACTTTTGCCTTTCCTGTTTCTCCCATTTTTATTCCTAAGAAACAGAATGAGGCAGGGCTTGAGGTGGAATAGTGTTAGGACAAACTGAATGACAGTTTCAGAGGAAAGCTGGCCAGTTAGGATGGAGGGAATGAAAGGTTTAGAGGAATAACATGGAAGTCATAATATGGAAGTTATAACATGGAAGTGCTTAGATGCTCCCTACCAGTCTGTACTGGCTTCTGACATAATCTGACCAGGAAGTGAAGCTATACTTATATTTTTTTTTCAGGTCTAGGAAGAGGGTGTCTGGTAGCCCTCTTGGCCTGTAAGAGAAGGCAGAGAGAAAGTTGATGGGGAAGTCTTGGGTCTTGTGATTGGGGTTTCTGTTCTGTCCATCACCTAGCTCTGTAGGCCAGGTGCTTCATCTTATTTTTTTGACTTGGAAGAGTAGGTCTCATCAGATTCCTGAAGTCTGACTCTTGTAAGTAGAGTATGGAAAGTAGGGGATGGAGACAAATAAGTGTTGGGGAGAATGGTACAAAATTCTAGGGTCTTCTAACTTTCCACTTCATCCCTTCTGTCACCTCCATCTCAACTCCCAATTGCCCGACTCCACAGCTTCCTGTCTTCACCTGAATCTACACTGCTCCCATAAACAGAAGCCTTTCAATCCAAAAGACCATGCAACAACACAAATGAGCTACCCAGGCCTCTCTCTTAGGTACAGATGAGCCTGTGGAGAACAGAAGTTGAGGTTGATGTGGAAGAGGATGCTTGTTGAGGAAAGGATTAAGAAACAGGTGGAGACACAGTGGGAGGGACTTGCAATTAACCTATTAGCACTTATTGAGAGCTAACTCTGTGCATAGCCTAGGACCAGGGGGAGAAACTATGGAGAGGTGAAAAAAGGCTGGGGCTAGAACTCCAGTCCTGAAGCCTTCACATCTGAGGCTTCCTTGGTATACTTAGGGAGCAACAAACCATACTTACATTCTAATCATTGTCCTAAAACCAGGACTATAGAATATCAGAGGGAGGGGGAAGGAACTTCAGAGAGAGATGGGAATCTGTCTGTCTTTGAAGACTGTGTGAAAAGGACAGTGGATGCCATTTTTGGCAGGGTTTGGAGGTGTTGTCTTTTCTAGCTGAGTTCTGAACAAATGATCATCCTCCCTCTCCTACTCCCCACCTGGGGCAGTTATTTCCTTTCTGTATCCACACTTCCTTCCCTAGCATCCTTCCTGTCTTTTGAATGAACAAAGATATAATCAGAACATGGTGATGCTTCTTTAAGATTTAGACAGCCGTGTACCTGTATGCAGTTGTCTATTTGTTCCTTGGACTAGATCTTCCACAGCCTTAGACCATTAACTAGGGACAACTTTGGACATGACTGTTAGGAGCATTAACCTGGACTCAGCATCTTCAAGTGAGAAGTACAGAGCCCCTTGCCATAGTCCACTAAGTGAGGGGGAAAAGATAGAGAAGTAATATATAAGGTAGGCACTGGTGTTGCATTCCTAAAATCCTAACTACTCAGGAGGCTGAGATCTGAAGATTAAAGTTGGAACCCAGCTGGGGTAGAAAAGTCTGTGAATATCTTATCTCTAACCATTGAAAAGCCAGAAGTTAGAGCTGTAGTTAAAGGATGGCGTCCAACCCTGGGTTGAAGTCCCAGTACCAGCACACACACACACACACACACACACACACACACACACACACACACACACACACACACAAATGATAATAAAAGAATAGGACTGGAAAGGTGATTGTATATCACCCAGCTAGTCTATCCCAGGAGCTAATGACTGGATCTGTCAGTATTTTATCCCTGCCTTATTCTAATGTTCAGAGTAGCCTCTATACATCACCATGAATCATGGTAGTCAAAACAAAACAAAAACAAAAATAAAAAGCAGCCTCTGGAATTAAAAGGAGCCCCAGCTAAAATCCCAGCCGTGTCTTTACCAGCTCATTAGATTAATGACCTACAGCTTTAGTTTCCTCATCTGGAAATCTTGGATAGTAATGGTTCCAATTTCACAGGGGTGCTGTGAGAATTAAATAAAGGCAGTGTACAGGAAATTACCTGTCATCTAAGAGAAGGTCCATAAATTCTGGTTATTATTTTTGTGGGTTTTTTCTCATCTCAGAAACAGTCTCTGGATTTGAATGTTCTTAAACTGTTATCCTATCATCTGAGTGCATGCAGACAGTTCTGAGACAGGAAAGATTCTCTACTGGATTTTATGAAAACAATTTAATTTTTTTTATAGCTGGAGGACCCTGAAGTGCTCCACCCTAGACTAGACTAGACTCTACAGCTTTCAGGACAGTACTGATATAATCCCAGAAGAAGGCAGTAGATGTATTCAAAGATACCCTTGAATCTAGAGTCTCAATTCCAACTTCATGCAGCTATTGATCTACCAAATTAAAATACAAAACATTTGTGTGTGTGTGTGTGTGTGTGTGTATGTGTGTGATGCTTGTGATTGAACACAGGGTCTCATGCATTCTATGTAAGTGTGCTATCATTGAGCTATATCCTCAGCCCCAAACACAGAATATGTTATAATATGGTTTCTCACAACTTCTATCAAAAGGAGCAAGGGGGAAGGAGTATCCCAAGTTTACCAGAAAACTGGAAGTCAAACTGGGATTGGAGAAGACAGCGGGTATGCTGTGAGGCATGATAGCCTCCCCTATAATCTTATCTATCCTAGTTATTCTGGAGGCTGAGATCGGGAGAATCACGCTTTGAGACCAGGTTGTACAAAATAAGGGTTTGTGAGAGTCTCAACTCAACCAAAAAAAAAAAAAAAAGGCTGGACAGATGCTTATCATCGCAGCTACAAGGGAAACATAAACAGGAGGATCACACAGTTCAGTCTGGCCAAGGCAGATTGCAAACAAAGAGGAGTGCTAAAAGGCATGGTACAAGTGGTAAAATGCCTGCCTAACAAGCAGAAGGCTCTGAGTTCTAACTCTATTACTGAGAAGGGCGTCAGGAACAGACAATGTATATCGAGGAAAACGGGACCTGTTAAAGCTTAGTGGAAGAAAGCATAAGACTTTCCTTTATACTCTCTTTAGAGGAAAAAGGGACCTCTTTGAAGGCCCAGAGACTTTTGTCTTGAGAAGTCAGAAGTGGATTTTAGTCTTGACTTTTCCACTTGGTTACTGTGAACTATTTATTTTATTTTATTTTTGTGCTATTTTGGGGGCTTGAGTTAGGGCCTAGGTGCTGTCACTTAGCTTTTTCATCAAGGCTGGAACTCTATGACTTGTGGCTTTTTACTGGTTAATTGTGTGTGCAAGATATCCAGATCTGGTTTGTTATATTTGCTGATCTAAAAGGACCTTTTGTGATAGTCCAGTACATCCAATTTTCTGCCATTGAAGAACCATATGAGAAAGAACTGATCTGAGGACAGAAAGGAAATAAATATGTGGGAGGGAGGTAGGAAGAGGGAAAACTGGCTAAAGATGTGTGCTATAGCTTCATATATAATACCTGCACTTAGGAGGCTGAGGCAGGTAGACCACAAATCCCAAGCTATTTTGGGTCCTGTGAGAAGAAATCAATTTGAGGAATAGAATACAAAAAAGAAAAAGAAAAAAGTAAAATCAGGCTAAAGAAATCAAAGAAGTTAGATATTAGGTGGTTATGGCTAAATGGAGAAATAAGGGAAATGTAAATGAAGGATAAAGAAATTGTATAAAATAGAATAAAAACTCATATGTAGTTTTTAAATTACTTAGTCTGGTTTACAAAGTCCCTATACAAAAGTATGCTGTCAAATGAAATGGAGAAAGAAATAAGGGAAAATTTAAAAGATATAAAAAAATCAAATTGAAAAAATGGATATTTTCCCTGTATCCCATGGGTACCATGAGGGTTGTAGCTCAGATTCTTCATCCATGTTGACAGCTTTTTCTTTCTCTGAGTAAGTTGATGATGAGTACCAGGTTAATGGCTTTCTGTTTTCTTTTGTGGTGTTTCCTAGTAACCGGAACGTAGGTTATGCATAGAGAGGACTGAATGTCACTATTTGTAAATACCTACTGACTGGTTCTAATCTCTGGATCCTTTAATTATCTAGTCTTAAGGCAGGAAAGCATTATATCTCTGAACAAGAACACCCCTGTTGGGTTCTATTCTTTAGGTCTGCCTAGCTGGAAAGCAACCTCCACATGGTGACTTGAACTAGATTTGCATGGAGCTTACCATGTATTCAGTTCAGATATTGCCTTCTCTCAGTCAAGCACTCAGTGAGAATGTTCCCAGTCCTTGTTGTATATTCCCATAGAGTAGATGATACAGGGACTTCTGGACAGCCAGCAGAGTATCATTGTTCACACAATAGTTTCAATACTTTGAATAGAATGCCTACACACAACTGAATGTCTGTGTGGGACCCAAGTGTCAGGTAGAAGAGAGAAATTTCAGTGCACCTACATGCTATATTGATGCCTGGACCTCTGTGTGATTACACTGAACATCTGTCCTACAGCAAGTTTATTATCAACTGTGTTTTCTGAGTGATTCTTTGTTCTCTCTCCATTCCTACCATCTCTCTGCCAGACCTCTTCCACCTAGGCCATTTCATACAGGGTTCTTTCTTTTCTCCCATTCTGTTCTCCTCCAACTCCTTCCCTTTCTTCTGTCTCTCTCTCTCTCTCTCTCTCTCTCTCTCTCTCTTGGTCGGTCATGGGGTTGAACTCTGGGCCTGGGTGCTGTCCCTCAGCTCTTCAGCTGAAGGTGAGTGCTCTACCACTTGAGCCACAGTACCACTTCTGGTTTTCTGGTAGTTTTCCTGCCCAGGCTGGCTTTGAACCATGATCCTCAGATCTCAGCCTCCTGAGTAGCTATGATTACAGGCATAAGCCACTGGTGTTTGGCTGTGTGTGTGTGTTTTAAATTACAGTTCTGGATGTTCACCTCTGAGACCACAATGTGTATTTTAACTTATTCTTCTTTCTTTGTTGTTCTTTTGCGACTGTCCCCACCTTCTACAGCTGTCCATATTTGGTGTTGCCTATTGCCTGATCAGAAAAAGAGATAGTTAACTTCCTTTTTATTTAATTTTTGTTTGGTTCCAATCCTGGAGCTTGAACTCAGGGCTTGCATGCTGTCTCTGAGGTTTTTGTGCTCAAGGCTAGTGCTCTAGCACTGGAGTTACAGTTCTACTTCCAGTTTTTGGGGGGATGAATTGGAGATAAGAGTCTTATGGACTTTCCTACCCAGCCTTGTTTCAAACTTGGATCCTAAAATTTCAGCCTTCTGAGTAGTGAGGATTACAGGTGTGAATCACTAGCACCTGTAATTATGCTATTTTCAATTTATGATGTGTTTATTAGGACATAATCTAATTATAAGGAGTATCTCTAGTTGTCTATTGTTTTATTCAAAATGCATTCTACCAATCTCTGCTTTTTTAAAAATTGTAAAGGTGGTGTACAGAGGGGTTACAGCTACATAAGTCAGGGAATAAGTACATTTCTTTTTAAACAGTGTCACCTCTTCCCTGATTTTCTCCCAGTTTTATTCTCTTCTTTTTGCTTGAAGTCTTTAAATCACTTACATTTAAAGTAGTTATTCATAAGGAAGGACTCTTTTTATTTTGCTGTTTATTGTATGTCCCTTACTTCTTCTATTAATTACTTCTTGTACATTTAGTTAATTTTTGTAGTGAATTATGTTGATTCCTTCTTCATTTCCTTTTGTGTATATTCTATAATATATTCTTTGTAGTAGCCATGGGGATTACATTTAACATGCTAAGCTAATAACATTGTAATTAAACTATACCAAGTTAACTTCAGTAGCATTTGAAAGCCACTTCTGATCAGGTTCTTCTACCACTCCTTTCTGTTATTGATGTCACAAATCATACCTTTATATATTAATAGTATGCTCAATGACATAGATAAGTAACTATGCATTTGTCTTTTAAATTATACAGAAATTTATAAATTGCATTATGAAGCAAAATTATGATGATACTAGCTATTACAATTGCTTATGTGGTTTTCTGCTGCTGTTGTTGAAAGTTTAACATTTGACTGTAATTTGCATGTTAAGTTTGAAATCAGATTCTCACCCTTCACCAGGGTTTCTGAGTGTTTTTATTCTTATTGTAAGCTATAGAGTCCATCTCTTTTGAAACTCTTCAAAATAAATTTTCAATGGAATATCTGTTCCTATAGGACATGCTCAGCTTATGTTTTATTTGGCTGTGTTTTTAGCACAAGGAACTGAAATATACAAAGACACTCCCCAGTGCAAAAAAAGGAAACAACCATTTTAATATCATTATCAATCTTTAAAGACCATTCCTCTGTTGGGACAGTATCATTTATTTATGCTTTCTGTGAGCATAGGTACTAGCCCAGATTGAAAGTTTAAGATGATTTTAGGATTGTTCTGAAATTGCATCTTATGAGAACATACATATGGCTTTTTGGAGTAAATTTCTTTTTGTATTGCTAGGGTTTAAACTCATAATCATATGCTTCCTATGTAAGCATGCTACCAATTAAGCTATGCCCCTAGTCCATGGAAATGGCTCTTTAATATCCTTCACATAGAAGTCTTTTATTCTTTTCTTCAATTTATTTATTCTATGCTACAGATAAGGGCCAGATATGAAGGTTCATGCCTGTAATCCCAGTTTCTCAAGAGGCAGAGACTGGGAAGATTGTGTTTTGAGGTCAGCCTGGGTAAAAAAAAAAAAGCAATTCCTCATCTTAGTGAATCAACTGGGCATGGTAATATGTGCTTGTCATCCCAGCTATGTGGGAGGGATAAGTAGAAGGAAATAGTCCAGGCCAGCATGAGTAAAAACATGAGATTCTACTTGAAAAATAACTAAAGCAAAAAGTTCTGAGGCATGGTAGTACACCTGCCCTAGCAAGCATGTGGTTCTGAGTTCAAACCCCAGTATTGCCAAAAAAAAAAGTAGCAAAAATAAGGGAATAGCAAGATGTGTTTTTCATATAAACCATTATCTTGTAAGGAAAGGAAATGTGGATTCCTGTACAACAAATAGATCAGTAAGCTTTGAGAAAGAAGATATAAACTAAATTAACAAATACATAAAACTACTAGGAAGCAAAATATGGATAAGCACTGTATTCAGAATATACTCAAATGTACATGCAAAAATACAATCATCCATTTGTGAAATAAAATAATATTCAAAATATTAAATCCAAATCACATTCATTTTTATAATATCAATGCTTAACTCAAAGTAGTAACTTCATTGAATATTAATGGTAAAATGTTTCAAAAGTAAAAGGCAGCTTTTTTTAACCCTTTAAATAGGCTTTTCAAAAAAGGATGATTATTTTATTCTAATTGCAAAGAGACTAGGCTTCACTCTGCATTTACATGGCACAAATAGCAAAGGACAGCAAAAAATGTCACTAAGAGAAAGTCATACACTTAAAAACACCTAGTTGAGCCCAGCACTGATGGCGCCTGCCTGTAATCCTAGCCACACAGGAGGCTGAGGTCTGAGGATCATGGTTCAAAGACAGCCCATGTAAGGAAGTCCATAAGATTTATCTCCAATTAATCACTGGAACTGGATGAGTAGCTCAAGTGGTAGAGTACCAGCCTAGAGAAAAAGCTAAGCAGTAGTACCTATGTCCTCAGTTCAAGCCTCAGGACTGCCACAAACATCAATAAAACACTTACCTGAACCATGTTTTTTCTCTACTTAAACAGCAAGCATATGAAACTATCAGCACAATAGAAGATTATATTTCTCACAACAAAACTGTTACATTAACTACACATTTGGTAGAAATTTTAAAGTCCCTGCTCCTAGCAAAATTTTAGCATTCCTCTTAAGTAAAGATGGTCATTTAGAAAAAAAAAAACAGAAACTAAACAAATACAATACCAAATTTCAAATTTTATTATAAAGCTATAGTTACAAAAAAACAGCTTGGTACTGGCACATGGACAGGCCTGAGGACCAATGGAATAGAATTGAAGACCTAGACATGATCCCACAGATCTATGGCTACCTAATCTTTGATAAGGGAGCCAAAAGAAAACAGAATGAAAGAAAGACAGCCTCTTCAATAAATAGTGCTGGTAGAATTGGGTATACACATGTAGAAAATTGAAGTTAGATCCTTATATATCAACCTGCAGCAGAATCAACTCCAAATGGATCAAAGACCTCAATGCAAATTCAGATACCCTGAAAATATTACAGGAGGGAATAGTGTAAACACTAAGGCTCCTTGGCACAGGCCGAAACTTTCTCAATAAAGACACAGAAACACAACAAATTAAAGAAAGGTTTGATAAATGGGATTGCATTAAACTGGACTTAGCAAAATACATAGAAAGCCCACAGATTGGGAGATCTTCAGTAGCTATACTAAAGCGAGGACCTCATATCTAAAATATACTTAGAGCTCAAAAACTTAACCCACTCCCAAAAATCAAATCCTCAAAGAAACAATCACCCCATTAATGAGAGTGAAGACTTAAAGAGAGACTTCTCTGAAGAGGAAATAAGAATGGCCAATAGACACATGAAGAAATCTTTAACATATCTGGCCACAGAAGAAATGCAAATCAAAATAACATATAGTACATTAAAAAGAACAGCAACACAGATAAAATCTCTTGTGTCCCTATCTTGGGATTCCACCTCACTCTAGTTAGAATGACCATTATCATGAATACTGTTTAGAGATAAAATTTAAACTATTTGGTTGTTGGTGTCTCATGTCTGTAATCCTAGCTTCTTGGGAGCTTGAAAACAGAAAGATTGTGGTTTGAGGTCAGCCCAAACAGGAAAGTTCACAGGACCCTATCTCAACTATAATCTGCAGAAGAAGAGCTAGAAGTGTGGCTTAAGTGGAAGAATGCCAGCCTAGCAAGTGTTAAGGCCCTGAGTTCAAACCAAAAATATTGAACTAAGTATTTTTTTGTAAATATGATTTATTTAAACAAGGGTTTCTTAAACAAAGACAGATATTAGGTATATGATATTTACAAACTTCCAGTGGTATATATTATAAATATTTTCTTCCTATTATAATCTGACAATGTAACTTTTTTTCTGACAAATATATGCTAAAGCTGAAGGTGTAAATATTTGGAAAGCAAACAAGTTAGTAAAGAAATTATTGTTTCTTTAAAAATGTGGTCCATCTTATAATAGGCCCCAGAACCTCCAAATTTCATGCAAGAATATATTTACACATCAAATTTCTAGAAAAGGCATGCGTTTTATAATTTAGAATAAGGAAGCAAAGGAGCTGGGAAGGTGGCTCAGTGGTAGAGCGCTTGCCTTGCATGCATGAGGACCTGGGTTTGATTCCTCAATACCACATAAACAGAAAAAGTGGCACTGTGGCTCAAGTAGTAGAGTGCTAGCCTTGAGCTGAAGAGCTGAGGGACAGTGCCCAGGCCCAGAGTTCAGGCCCCACGACCAACAAAAAAGAAAAAGAAAGAAAGAAAAAAGATGCAAACTTTTTAGCTTACTTGTTTAATGAAAACACCATTACTTTCATTAGAAACATGTACTGCTTCTTATAGTATGGGCAGTGAGTTATAATATAGGCACATATATCATGTAGTAACATATTTTCCTCTTTATTGTATTCTGGCAGGAGGTGGCACATGTTTTTCAAAACAGAAGTATCTGGTGAATTATGTAACCTGCTTGCCTGTACAAAGACCAATATTTTCTCTCCAAAGTATCATATTCAGAAAGCCAAAGTCCCAGATACATTTAGGAATATTGTACGAGCTACAGAGCTGAAGTATCACTTCACCTCTGCTGATAAATAAGGCTGAATTTCCTGAACAATGTTGGGTCTGGTAGCTCTTTTAATACCTTTAAGAGCTTCAGCCCAGGTTGAAAAATTCATCAACCACCAAAGGAGTGATAAGCTGGGCACCAGTGGCTCATGTGCATAATCTTAGTAGCTGAGATCTGAGGATTGCAGTTCAAAGCCAGCGTGGGCAGGAAAATCTACAAATGGAGCTGTGGCTCAAGGGTAAAGCCTTGAATGAGAAAGCCGGGTGAGAACATGAGCCCTTGAGTTCAAGTCTCAGTACTAGTACATATACATACATACATGCATACACACACATACATACACAGAGAGAGAAAGAGAAAAAGAGAGAGACAGAGAGAGACAGAGATACAGAGAGAGAAAGAGAGAGAGAGAGAGAGAGAGAGAGAGAACTGCAAAGCACCTCTTGATCTCCCAGGTAGTATGTTTTGTAAATCCTCAAGCAAAGAATTGAAGAGGGCCTCCTTTGGAGTTGAGCCTTAAATTTCTGTATCTATCAAATAGGCATTGTAGACCAAGTACTCTTCAAAGGTCTTTGAGGTATGATTTTCCCGTATCTGATTATTCTGTCCTTTTTTAAGCCTAGGGATAAGGAAATCAGGAAGTAAATGGAGGATGAGGGTTCAGATATAGGGATAGTTGTCAAGTGATCTTAGTTTTCTTAGATTATGTTTGCACTCTATAGAGTGGGTGAAGGCAGGGTGGGACTCTTCATCTGGTCCTTTGGCATCATACTAATACTTCCAACAGACAGGTCATGGAGCTTCTCAACAAATAAGGTACTGAATTGTTCTGACCAAAAAATCCTACAAGATTAGAAATTTTGTCCTGGTTGTGTGACTTCCCATCTATGTGATATAAAGGTTTTATTTTTCTGGGATGCCCTTTGTTTTCTGTCATTTGTATTGCCTTTTCTCCTTCATTTATGGCATGTTATGAGGAGGATTTTTAAAATGTTATATGCTGGTGGCTGACACCTATAATACTAGCTATTCAGAAAGCTGAGCTCTGAGGATCATATGAGACTCTTATCTCCAATTAACCAGCAAAAAGCTACAAGATGTGACACTGGTGCTAGAGTACCAGCCTTGAGAGGAAAAGCTTTGTGAGAGCTTGAAGTCCTGAGTTCAAGTCCCAGTACCAGCACACACACACACACACACACACACACACACACACACACACACACACACTGTTATGTGGACATAGATATAAAGCTATAAAGATAGCTTTGTGGTTCACCTGGCTGCTGAGGCAAGAGGGCAAGCAGCCAAAGCTAAACTTCAGAGAGAGAACAAATGGCCCAAGGAGCAAAAAGAGGGATATGGGGTGAGGCTTGAAGAGCTCTGGATATAGGGGCAATGTTTTCATCAGACTGAAAATGCCAAATCTGAAAGTGTCCTCATGTACTGAGCATTCTCTTATTCCTTACTGCAGTGACAGAGAAGCTCAATGTCCCAGTGAGAGTCAGTTCCCAGGCTACTGATCTTTCATGTACACCACAGTGTTACCTTTGTAGGGATAGCCTAGGCTCCAGGTAGTCTTAGAGCGAATTCTTCTTTCAGGTCCCGCCTAGCTGAAAAATGGGTTCTGGATTACTACGGTTATATCTGGAGTGACTCTGACTCCTTCATCTCACTATCCAGTTTGAATTCTTTTCTCCCTGGGATGTTCTTAGAATACATCAAGCCAGGAATGTGTGTATACAAGATGTCCTTTGAGTCAATGGAGATCTATGCATAGAACAACTCTGTTCTTGCCACTATGTAGGCTAAAGAGATACCTGAGCCAGGTGCTGGTGGCTCATGCTTAGCTATTTAGGAGGCTGAGATGTAAGGATCTTGGTTCAAAGCCACCTAGGCAGACAAATCTATAACACTCTTACCTCTAATTAAGTAAGAAATGGAAGTGGAGCTGTGGCTCAAGTGGTAGAGCCAATCTTGAGAGGAAAATAGCTCAGGGGCAGTACCCAAGTTCTGAGGTCAAGTCCCAGTAGTGGCATAAAGAGATACCTTAATTATAATCTTTATTTAGGGGGCTCAGTGTAAGTTTAGAGGAAGCAAGGCTATTGGTTTGACTGTCTTTGTGATTGTATATCCCTAGTAACAGTTCAGTGAAGTATGTATGACTATTGCCCTATTTTACTAAAGATGAGACCACCAATTAAAGATTAAATGAATGTCCCATGATTACTCAGTCAAGTGGTAGAGAAGAGATTTCAACTTACATATATCTACCTCTGAAATATCACATTTATCACAGTTAGAAATCATATCTATAAATAAGGGACAAATATGTGATACCAAAGGATTTCCATAATGGTTGGATTTGTCTAGCTGAATATAGTCCAAGGAGAATTTTTACCGAAGTAGTGGCATGCATGTAGAATTATCTCATTTATCTACTCAGAAAAAGCTGGAAGTGGTGTTATGGCTCAAGGGTTGAGCACAAAGAGGCTCAGGGATACTGCCCAGGCCCTGAGTTCAAACCACAGGACTAGCAAAAAAAAAGTCTAAGTTTCCTTTCTTCCAGCCCAATGTTTTGCCAACTAGAAAACATCCAAAGTGCAAGACAGGCCAAATTTGGATAGAAGTCATTGTGGAAGTAATGCATGCTGGGCTGTGGAGCCCACATGACCTGATAAAAACTAAGGTACTGTAAAACCAAAGAGGACCAGCAGAAGGATGACTTAGTCAAAGGTAGAATAGTCCATCAGGAAGTAAGAATTGACTTCTCAGGGATTAGTCTGAGGCCTACATGGACACCTGATGTGTGTGTGTGCGTGTGTGTGTGTGCGCGCGCGCACACACTCGCACGGCACGGACATGCGCGCTTGGATTGGAGCTTGAACTCAGGCCCTGGACTATCTTTAAGCTTTTTCTCTCAAGCCTGGTGCTCTACTACTTGAGCTACACCTCCATTCCAGCTTTTGGCTGGTTAATTGGAGATGAGAGTCTTACAGACTTTTTCACTCATGCAGGCTTGAACTGCCATCTTCAGATGTCAGCCTCCAGAGTAGGTAGGATTAGCAATCTCCTGACATTTTACTTTTGAAGAATTTGAGAATTTGTGAAGCCAGCTTCCTGCAGTTCCAACAATATCCATTGGATGGCACTGCTGTGCTATTTTGAAATGGTGGCAGTTAAGGAGGTAGGGAGAATAAAACTGCTCCAACTCTTACTCAGATTTTCAGATT
Organism: Dipodomys ordii; assembly: GCF_000151885.1. Taxonomy (NCBI): domain Eukaryota; kingdom Metazoa; phylum Chordata; class Mammalia; order Rodentia; family Heteromyidae; genus Dipodomys; species Dipodomys ordii. The sequence goes on along the minus strand of NW_012267403.1, from coordinate 642,621 downwards.
ATTCAAAGAGCCCTTTCTCCCTCTAGTCTGCCCATCAGGCACTTTACTTTTTTCTCCTGCCGGAAGTTTCGGGTTTGTTGAGTTATCCTTTGCTCCCAAGCATGTTCTGGTCTACTCCAGCTTTTTATCACTTCATTCCTTCTCTGACCTCCCCCCGCCACACCCCGTCTCTTTTCTCTTGAAATGCTCAGGCTAGTTGCTCCTATTCACAGAGTCAACTCTTGGCTCTATGGCTCTATGCAGAAGATGCCCAAATGCATTCCCCAGAAGTTTTGTGAGTATTTACTTGGGGCCAAGCAAGTAAAGTACACAATGGTCACTGCCTTCACAAGGATCTTGCAGTACAACAGATGTGAGGGTAAATACATATAAACCAGCCTCATCCTTGTGCAAGAACACTAGGAGAAAGGTAAGAATACAACACTGGGTAGACTGACTGGAGTACTACCAGAATTGGAAATGTGGATTAGAAGGAGTAGAATCTCAAAAGATTTGGAATTTTCATCTTCTAAAAACTTGAAAAATTTTGAATTATAAAATATACCTATGCTGAAAAAGCATGTCATATTTCTAACGTCTACAACATACAAACCTAAAAAAAAACCCAAACATTTCTGCTTTCTGGGGTTTTCATGGACATGTATCACATATACTGTATAATTTTTTTAATGGTTAAGATAGGTATAGTGACTCTTGCCTGTAATCTCAGTTACTTGGGAAGATGAATATTCAAGGCTAGCTCTGGCTAAATATTATCAAGACCCCAACAAACAAGTCTACTGTGATAGTGTGCATCTGTCATCTCAGGTACATGGGAAGCTATAGATAGGAAGATTTTAACCTGAGACCAGCCCAAGGGAAAAGATAGAGATTCTCTACCTGAAAAAAATAGCTAAAAATCAAAAAAGGCTTTGGGGTGTGGCTTAAAAAATAGAGCCTTTCTAGAAAATGTGAGGCCCTGTATTTCAACCCAGTACTTTAAAAAACAGAAAAAAGAAAAAAAACTGATTGCATTAAATTATGAGGAGGACTTATAGCAGTGTCGTTCATGGTAAAAGGCCAAAATATGGTCATTCTTGTTGTTGTACTTCTGATAAGGCTATATCACACATTGTCAATTTGAAGACATATCAAAGTAACAAATAATAGGTTTTCTAAAACAGTAATTTTTTATGAAATGTTCTTAATATTAGTATGAATGTTGCTTAATGAGTGGGGTGGGGCCTGGGGCTCAGACAAAGGAAAGGGAGAACAATTCGAAGCATTTAGTAATAATGGTAGTTTAAATGAGAAATGATGACTAGCTCAATTATGACAATAGCAGTGAGAATTAAAGAAAGAGATGTTCCATGGCATATTTCTCATGTAGAATATGAAAATTTAGTGATATAGAAAGTGACAAAAAGGGGCCTATAGAACACTAATGGCATTATAACTTCAGAGACAGAGTTAATGGCACTGCTAAAAGTGTATTCAGCCCAGCCAGACATTGGTGGTTCACACTTGTAAACCTACCTATTCAAGAGGCAAGGATCTGAGGTTCAAAGCCAACCTAGGCTGGAGGGTCTGTGAATGTCTTATTTCCAATTAACCAGCAAAAGCCTGAAGTAGAAGTGTGGCTCAAGTGGTAAAGTGCCAGCCTTGAGCAAAAATGCTACATAAGAGTGGGAGGCCCCGAGTTCAAGTCCCAGTGCCAGCATAAAAAACAATGTGTTCAGTCTCATATGCTTCCCCCGTTGCACAATAGGGTAAAGAATTATAAGAAAAAAATATTTTCTCAAGGGAATACAGTGAATTAGGAATAGAATTTGGCCTATAATCAAGGCCATTTGCTTCTCTTCCTGTCTATTCTTACATCTTTACTGTATGAAAGCATTTGGTATTTTAGAATAATCCCAGCTGAGTACTATGGTTCCTGTGTTGGTTTTGTGGAGAAGGTCCTGGAACTCCATAGCTCCATAGGCTCCCAAGCTTCCTAGATTTGAACTTAGGGACTAGACATCGTCTCATAACTTCACTGTTCAAAGCTGGTATTCTACTACTTGAGCCACAACCCCACTGGCTTTTGGGTGGTTAATTAGAGTGGAGAGTCTCATGGACTTTCCTACTCTGGCTGGCCTCAAACCATAGTCCTGAGGTCTGAGCCTCCTGAGTAGCAAGCATTACAGGTATGGGCCATTGGTTTCCAGCCATTTTATTTTTTTGCCTCATTGGTGCCCCATAGCCAAGAATTGTCAGTGACTTCCTGAACCTTCCTAAACAAGTGTCATAGGTCATTTACTGGCTCTTTATTGTGGAGTAGCCAAAGGTATTCCCACCCTGGTACCCCTTAATACTTACTCACTTCCTTAGGAAAATTTATTCATATGGTCTATCTGTCTGTCTGTCTATCTTCTATCAAATCATCTATCCATCCGTCTTCTATCATTTATCTTTCTGTCATTTATCCATCCATTACCTTTCTATCATCTATGTATCTATGTATCCATCCATCATCTATACATCCAGCCACCATTCAGCTATTCATCCATCTATCATCTATCATCTATTCATCTATTGATCCATCTATCTATCACCTAGGTATCTTTTGATCTATCCCTCCATCCATCACAGAGAGCAATCTATCCACCTATTTTTCTATTATCTTTCATTCATTCTTTCTTCCTTCTATCCATCCAACCAATCCATTCATCTATCATCTATCTGTCTAACCTATCATAAGGAAAAGATCAGAAGTCACAATTTTCTTCCCAGAGTGAGAAGCAGACCTCTATTAGGGGTATTCTAAAATTCCTCTTTCATTGTTAAAAAGCCAAGCATGGTGGTAAGAAGGCATTTCAGATCCCAGTAAACAGTTGAAGAAATGAATTGAGGTGTGGAAAAGTGGAGAGGGTAACTCCTTGGCTCTGAAAAGGTGATAACACTATTTTCATAACGGCCATGGTCAACTATTAAAGATGTTTGAAGAAGAAAGGGATGTGCTCTTTACTTAATTCGTTTTTGTGTGTATATTTCTGCCAGTACTGACGCTTGAACTCAGGGCTTGGAGCTCCTGCTTGGCTTTTTTTATTCAAGGCTGGTACTTTGCCACTTGAGTCACACCTTTTATTTCCAGGGTATTTTTGCTGGTTAATTGGTGCTGAGTCTCTTGGACTTTTGCCCTGGGCTGGCTTCTAACCACAGCCCTCAGATCTCAGCCTCTTGACTAGCTAGGATTACAGGGGAGAACCACCAGCACACAGCTCAATCTTTGTTTTATGAAAAGTAATCCTGATGACTTGAAAGAATAAAGGAGAAGCGTTGAACTCCCCTGGGGGACATTGAACAATCATTTTGTAATAACTATAAGGCATTCACTACATATATTTCTTGGGTTTTGTCTTTGTAACTCTCTTGTTAGGTAGGGAGGACCAAAGGTCAATTTTCCCTCAACTTCAACTTCTGAGGAAACAAACCCAAGTAGTTCAGTGCCCTGACAAGGAGTCCAACTAAAAGTAGGAGGCAGCAGGCAGAGAGCAAAGATTAGGCTTCTTGTAATTGCATTTCAGTCTAGCATTTGGAATGTCTCTGGATGTTAAAATAACCCTGTGGTTCCTCCACATCCCTCTTTGGGGACTCGGGAAATCCACAAGCTAAGGTAGAAGTATCTCTAGATTCATGAGAGTTCTAGGGTTGACCGCTAGCTAAGGAGAAATGGGTAGATGACACTAACCTATATAAGAATCAAAGCAGCCAGCTGCTGGTTGCTCACACCTGTGATCCTAGCTATTATAGTGGTTGAGCTCTCAGGATCGTGGTTCAAAGCCAGCCAGATCACAAAAATTGATGAGATTCTGACATCTAATTAACCAGCAAAAAGGAGGAAGTGTGGCTCAAGTGGTAGAGTACCAGCCTTAAGTAGATAAGCCAAGTGAAAGCTCATGCCCTGAGTTCAAGCCTCAGCACTGGCAGAAAAACAAAACAAACAAAAAATAACTATTTTTACTTCAATCTCTTAAATGGGTTGGTAATTTTGTTGAAAATGACTTCCCTGGGACCAGTCCACCAGATATAAACCTTTTCCTTCTTGACCAAATTGACTTAAAATGAAATGTTCCCTGAAGTGCTGCTTGTGTATATGTTGAAAGAAAGCCTATCTCTTTGCCTTCATGTACTCACTAAATATTGAATGTTTGCTACACATCACTTCTGAGTATTGTGGATAGCAGTAAACAAGACAGAGAAAACTTTTTGCTCGTAGAATTCATTGGTATCAAGTGAGACTGGAGTTCTTGATTTCTTTCTGGCGCATGCACATGCCAACACTAGGGCTTGAACTCATCAGTGCCAGAGTTCCTTATGTATTTTGGATACTCTGTATATGTATTGTATACTTGGGTCATACTATAAAGTGTATTTCTTACTATAGGTTTGTTATAAAATGTTTGAAAGTCATTACTCTTAAGGCATAGGTCCATACTTTAATGGTGCTATGAAAAATGAATTAATACTAATCAAGGCATTCTCTCTAGGCTCTAAGTGAGCCTTGTTCAATGTCAAATCATGGAACTTTATGGCAATCATCTATGAATCTTCAACATACTAACTGCTAACTAATCCTGTTGGATAGGTAGCATTTCTGATAATATCAAGTGAAGCCAAGAGCTTGTCATGGTGGTTCATATCTATAATCCAAATACTTGGAAGACCCAAGCAGGAGGATTGCCAGTTTGGGGATAGCTCTGCTCTGGGCCCAAATCTAGGTACAATACTGACCTGAGGAAGCAGAATTTAAATAGCTCCAGCCTTGTTACCTGACTTTTCCTTGTTAGCTACCTTTCTCTGCTATTATTCCAACCTGATTTTGAGCCACTTTCTTTAAAACCTCTCATCTCTAGTCCTCCCTCCTTCTCAACACCCATTTCTGGAGTCCCTTTGCTGCTCTCTCCTCTCTGATTTCAATCCAGCTTAAGAAATCCACCCAAGTCTGAGATCTGTTTCATGATGCTTCTATTTCCTGAAGCAAGAACCTCTAAATTTCAAAGTATGACTCACCTCTAAATTTTCTTTTGTTGTTTCCACATCACTTCATGTTGCCATTCTCCAAACCTAAGCCCCCCACTCTGTGTGCACCTCCATCTTCTGCCATTCATACCATGCTGATCCTGCTCTAATATGTTGCTTCTCTTCAAATGTTGCCTTTTCATTGCTAACCTGACTTCTTTTCCAACACTTGCAATAGACTTTTCCTACCTCCATTTGCTCTACTCCAGTGGGCAAATCTAATTCTAGACCTATCTATACCTGGCATGCTGAATTTGGTTTCAGTGAAGCATACTAGACACAGAATCATGCCAAAAAATGACTAGAACTTTTACTGAAAGTCAATTCATTTCCTAAAGACCAGAAATACCTTGTGGCTATGAGCTGGTTGGCTCATGCTTATAATCCTGGCTACTCAAGAGGCTTAGATCTGAGGATCAAGATTTGAAGCCAGGCTGGACCAGAGAATCCACAAGACTTATCTCCAGTTAACTACCAAGAAACCAAAAGTGGAGATGTGGGCTCTGGTGATAGAGCACCACCCGTGAGCAAAAAAGCTAAGGGACAACACCCAGACCCTGAGTTAAGCCCCAGTACTGAGCAAACAAGAAAGAAATAGCTTGGCCTTTTCATCAAGCAACTCTCTAAGAATTGTTTTAGCCTTTGGGTAAAGACTCTTGAGCTTGGCTACAGCTATGTGAATTCTCCCTTCAAAACAATAGTCCATTAGGAAGGTCAGGCTGAACTCTACTCCAGTTATTCCATATTGTATAAGCAGTAGCTTTCATCTGTGCCTTGCCCTGAGTGACTCCATTTTATAAAGCAGCAGTGCTCCATTCTGAGTGCAAAATGCTGAGGCAGAATGACTCTACATTTGTCTCTGCAAGTAAACAACCACCATCTGTCTAGCACACACCCTGAGGCAGACTGATTTCTATTTACTCAAATAAAATATTATTACTTATGGACTTAACAAATTAAATCAGAAACACATGGGCATGTGGATGTATCATATCTATATCATAAAACCTAAGCCCATAGCTGGATGCCTTTGCTCATGCCTGTAATCTTAGCTATTGCAAGATGATGAGAGCTGAGGATCACAGTTCAAATCCAGCCTGGGCAAGAATGTCAGTGATACTCTTGATCTCCAATTAAACAGAAAAAAAGCCTGAAGTAGAGCTATAGCTCAAGTCTTAGCGAGCTAGCCTTCAGTGAAAAAGCTCAGAGACAGCACCTAATCCCTGAGTTCAAGCCCCAGTACTGGCACAAAAATAAATATATAAGTAAATAAATACATAAATAAAAATTACTCCCCCCCCACATAAGTCCATGAGCTTCTCAGTCACATCTGTAATAATGCAATCCCCTTGCCTGGGTCATATGACACAAAGGACACCTGGCTCTGGGGTACTGGCAACATCCACGAACCAGTCATCAGACCTTCCCATGCATATCTAACTATGGTGCAAAGCTTAGCATGAATCCACTGCTTGATGTCACACATTCAACCCATTCAAATTGTCTTTCATCATGACCCAGTATATCTTGAACCAGCTATTCACTTTGACAGTTCGCCAGCTATAGTAGCTCTGTAATTGAGTTATTTATGTTAATACCTTATCTAACCACCTGCAGTGACTTGCTTGTATCAGCTCTCTTCTCTTGCCTTCAGCAAGTTCCATTTTAGTCCTGATACAACCACTTGAATCCTTTCTCGGTCATTCTATAACTTACACATCATTGTGACCTGAGAGTCAGTGTGAGCTATTCAGATAGGAATAAAAGAAACCTGTTTGGTGATGGCTCATGGATTTGGAATGAAAGTATTAGTACATGGTGAACTAATGCCAAATGAAGTTGACATAGCTTGTGAGTTCATTTTCTCAATAAATTCTAACATTGAGGAAATACACAGACATGCCAATCTGTGTTGCTAACATAGCCCACTTATTAAAGTCATATTATCTTTCTCAGGAAGTCTCCTAGGCTACAACTCTACCACTCGAGGCACAGCTCTACTTCTGGCTTTTTTTGTGGTTAATTGGAAATAAGAATCTCCGGGGGTGGGGGAGGAGCTGGGAAGGTGGCTCAGTGGTAGAGCGCTTGCCTTGCATGCATGAGGCCCTGGGTTCGATTCCTCAGCACCACATAAGCAAAAAGAAAAAAGCCAGAAGTGGCGCTGTGGCTCAAGTGGTAGAGTGCTAGCCTTGAACTGCACAGCTGAGGGACAGCACCCAGGCCCAGAGTTCAGGCCCCACGACCGGACCCCCACCACTACCAAAAAAAAAGAATCTCCTGGGCTTTTCTGACTGATCTGGCTTTGAACTGTCATCCTCAGATCTCAGCCTGCTTAGTAGCTAGGATTTCAAGAATGAGCCACTGGTACCTAGCCATTTGTATTTTTTAAAGGAATTATATGTTTGATTCATTTGCAATTTATTAATTAGATTATTTTGGTTGCTTAATTTTTGAGCACTTTAACATGCATTTTGTATTTTTAATCAACTGGCACATCTTCATAGTATTAGTTGTTTCATTTTATGTGCAGAGCATTTAAACTTAGTTCAATCCTAGTTGTTGATTCTTGCTCTTATTTCCTCAGCATTTGGAGTCTTATTCAGAAAGTCATTGCTTATGCCTATAATCTTTAAGTGTTTCTGCTATGTTTTCCTCTAGTACTTTCAAAGTTTCAGGTTTTACCTGAAGGTCTCTTATCCATTTGGAATTTAATTTTGTACAGAGTGAGAGGAATCAATTTTCTGTCATTTTCTTGTATATACCCAGTTTTTCCAGCGCCATTTGTTGAACAGGCTATTTTTTCTTCAGTGTATATTTTTGGTACCTTTGTGGAAAATCACATGGCTATAGCTGTGTAGATTTATTTCTCAGTTCTTTCTTCTGTTTTGTTGGTCTATATGTTTGGTTTTGTGTCAGTATTATAATACCGAGCTAATGATTAATTATATTCTTATTTACTTTTATTTTAGAATATGCATGTTTCAAATTTCAGCACAAAATGTTTGAATAAAGTATCTCCCTCCCTGTCCTTCAACCTCCATCCTTTTATCATAAGAAGCAAACCTTTTTAATTGTATAACTTTCTAACAAAATTCTTTTATCTGTATATAAGCAAAGATATATACAATCTGTTTGCTACAAAGGTTTCATACTATATAGAGATTTGTATTTTTCTTAGTAATATATCTTATTGAAAAGGTGTTTGTATTTTTAATGTTAAGTATGATATTGCATATAGATTTGTTGGTGATATTCTTTTCAGGTTCAGGAAGTTCCCCTTAGTCTTAGTTTGCTGAGAATTTTTATCATGAGGTTGAATTTTGCCAGACATTTTCTACATCCATTGATGTTATCCTCTGATTTCTCTTCTTCAGTCTGCTGATATGTTTATATGATATACTATATAAATTGATTTTTGAATGTTGAATCAGCTTACATACTTGGAATAAGTTCCACTTTATCGAATATATACATATTTTTTGTTGGCTTTAAGTTATTAATATTTTTCAGGATTTTTCATCCATCTTCATGAGATATATTGGCCTATGCTATGGTCTTATAATATCTTTTTCTGGTTTAAGTATTAGGATAAGCCTAGTTTTGTAAAGTGGGAAGTATTCCCTCTACTTCTTTTTTTTGTGGAAGAAACTATAGATACTGGCTTTTATTTCTTCTTTGAATGTTTGGTAAAATTCATGTCAACTTATCTTTCTTCCTTTGGAAATACTGGGGGGGTTAGAGTCAGCATCTTAATAGGTTTGTGCCACATGAGCACAAAACAAGCACAGAGCACACAGATAAATGAAGCTTTCCCTTCTTTTTTCCCCCTAAGTGGTGGAAGGCAATGGAGCCAATTCAAGGGGCTCTCCCACACTAGGGAGCATTTTCTGTAATTATGATAGCCTGAGGAATTAGCTAAGACAATGTGAGACTTCTGAATCAGCCCAGACTTTAACTAGCAGCACAAAAATATCTGAGGAGAGCAAAAGGCTATCTCTTGGGGGCGAAGGGTGGAATAGCAAAGTCTGTCAGTAGAGACACTGAGTGGGAGGTTTCCAGAGAAAATAAAACAAAGAGATTTTAGTTTTTTGAGAAATAAGAGAGGATCTATTGGATCTTTGTGGAGCTTTATACATGAAAAGTGTTTCCATAGAAACAGGTCATGAGCCACTTTTTGATCAGTGACAGACAAACCAGTCCTATAAGGTGCTAGAAGGAGTGAGGGTGAACAAAGGCCAATGACTATATAGAGCAGCAGAGTGGAACAGGGGAGTGCTAAGTATCATCAGGAATGTCTTGAACAGGCTAGACACATCTTTCATCCCTCACACAGGTCCTGATCCTGTGAAAGGGATATGATAGGCCTAGGCATAGGGGATCTTGAATCACTTTGAGGAATTATGTCAGAAAAGAGTGCTATTTTGAGGCCAGACTTCTTGATCTATACATTTGTATGTTGGACATGTCACAATACCAAGAATGAAGCTCCAGGGTGAGCCTGTACAAATAGAGGACATGTTTCTTGTGTGGATGAAAGGACAAAAGCCACTGTCATCATCCAAGCAGTGTCCTCTCCCAAGGAGATAACCTGAAACTATGATCCTAGGTCAATGGAGGAGCATCTCCCTAGCCTAGAAACTAGAGAAATGTATAAGGGTCCTTTTCCATACTTATAGGAGCACTTCTAGTGCTGTGAAAAGCTAGTATTGTGCTTTCTAGTTCCTTCCTAACACCTCTATTTCTAACACTATGTTTCTGTGTGATCTGTCATCTACCTCTGTATGTCTCTATGGAACAAGGGTTGCAATGAGCCAGCAACAAAGGAAATACCTTAGTACGGGTGCTGGTGTCTCACACCTGGAATCCTAGCTACTCAGGAGACAGATTTCAGGATCAGGGTTTGAAGATAGCCAGGACGGGAAAGTCCATGAGACTCTTATCTCCAATTAACCAAGATGCCAAAAGTAGAGCTGTGGCTCAAGTGGTAGAGCACTAGTCTGTAACACAAAAGCTCAGAGACAGTGCTCAAGGTCCTGAGTTCAAGCCTCACAACTAGCACATACCACACACGGAGGGGGGGGGGTATGGGAGAAACAGAGAGAGAGACAGAGAAAGAGACACAGAGAGAAAACGAGACTTGGAATAAGCCTTCCTCAAAGTTGAGGTTCTAAAGGGAAAAATCCACTTCTATTTTAAAAAAAGGAATAGTAGGAGCAGAGAGAGATAGGAGGGGTCCAGAAAAGGGCAAATAAAGACAGAAGGCCCACATTCTTGGTTTAATATTAGAATATAGTTGAGGATCTCCTAGGTCCTTATATTTAATGTAAGAGGGTTTCTAGAGACTGCTTCAAAAATATTTGCCATCTTTCCAACAAGGGACAAACAAACCCAACCCAGTAGAGTTTTGAAGCAGAACCAAATAATCCAAATGGTGTACAATAGGGAGAAAACAAGCTAGTGATCCATGTGAGCATATGGCAAGAATAGTAAGCACCTGGCATTTAGTAATCCCGTAAGAAGGCAGAGGCAGCACATGGAAGAAATTTCAAAGCAAGTCATGCCTAGCTGAGACACTCAAAGCTAATATTGAATCAGGAAAAGAAAGCAGGGTCCAAAGACTGGAAGTGCTTGAAGAGCACAATGAACAAGAGTGTCCTCAACCTGGACAGAGGTGGAGAGGACAGTTTTTAACCTTCTGCAGAAACAGATGGATTAGCGCTGAGTCACAACACCAAAAATTGTTATCAGAGAGGAAGCACAGCCATCTACCTGGGTTCTAGCATTTCGTGAATGAATTCAGAGAAGATGTGAAATATAGTGAAAGTGATGGGAAAATTGATTAGGAAAAAATGTATTTTTATTATACTAAAAGTCAGTCCTTTTTTAGGGTGAGAATTACCGCCATTGAAGTATTCTTACCCAAATACTGGTTCCCAGAAGAAGTCAGCATTATCTTTGTCTTAGTGTATGAATGGGAAACTGTGTCTGTGACATAATTTGATTAAGGTCACACAGCTAGGAAGTAGGATTTGTATTCAAGTGTTTTATCTCTGAGTCCCATCTATCCCTATTCTGATCCACTTCCTGAGAGAGGTCAGTTCAAAGTTCCTGAAGAGCTCTGCTATATTCCTTACTTATCACTGATTCCCCTCACCTCTATGTTTGGTGGAACGTTCTCCCAATTAGGGAAAGGCTATTGTATATATACAGAAAATTTTGGAACTTCACAAGTGTGGATTCAAAATCTGGTTTGATCTTGATGTCAGGACAATTAATTAACCTTTTTGTATCTCAGTTTTGTTACCTAGAAACAAACATAATGCCAATCTTCTGATGATTCTAAGGTGGTTTTACCATCATACCCATATGTCCAATATCATTTATTATGGGTGAGATTCACATAACAGATGAAAATTTGGAGTAGTTACTTAGGTATAATCTAACCTTGAGAGACTGTGATTATGATCCAAGCCATTTGTTAAGATATTGATCTTCTTTAATTTCTTTAATCTCCAAATTCCTAGAACAGTTATCTTGAAGCATAGATTTGTCAGTTGATCATACATTTTAAGAAATATTGCAAAATCTTATACATGCAAAATGAAAAATCAACTATGTAAGGTTTCAAGAATGACTATTGAACAGCTACATGCCTTCTACCTTGATTAAGAAATAAAGCAATAGCTTGGTACTGGTGGCTCACACCTGTAATCCTAGATACTCTGGAGGACTGTGGTTCAAAGCCAGCCTGGGCAGGAAAGTCTGTGAGACTCTTCTCCCCAACTAACCAGCGAAAATCTGGAAGTGGAGGTATAGCTCAACTGGCAGAACACCAGCTTTTAGTGAAAAAGTCAAATGATAGCATGAGACGCTGAGTTTAAGCCTCAGTACCAGTACTAAACTAAATGAAAGAGAGAGAGAGAAGAGAGAGAGAGAGAGAAAGATTGAACATTAACAAGAATGGCTATAGAGGCTACCCACGTATGTGACATCCTATCACATCCTCCTCTTTCATCCCGAGAGGTAATACATATTACTCTGAATATTGTGTTAATCATATATAAAATATTTACATATATAAATATATTACCACCTAGTTGTACATTCTTAGTGCATGGTTTAAAGTTGCCCATTTTAAACTTTATATAAACCATACATTATTTTTCTGAAAGTCATACTGAGTGTGTATAGTTATAGTTTGTTCTTTCCACTGCTATGTATCTATTATGTGAATATAAAGCATGTTATGTACCCATTATCCTGTTGAGGAATAAGTGGGTTGTTTCCATTGAACCTCTGGCAGTGTTTCTATAAACAATACTGTGCCTGGTTTCTGGTGACACATGCACAAGAGCCTCTTCTGTGTATATCCGCAAGATTAGCACACATAGGAATCACTAGAAAAGGCTAAAAGGTTTTTTAATGTCATTTTGCCAATTTATTGTCCCATAGATAGTGTATGAGAAATTATTTTTCTGCATAACAATGGATTTTGTGGAAAAAAGGTTGGCTGGGAGCTTACTGGGCTGAAAGAGAGTTCTCTGAATCTTGGAGTGACTCTTTGTGAGGATCTGAAGAAAAGCTTGAGAAGAGCATTCCAGAGATTGGGGGCTTGAGAGGGCTGTAGGGCAAATTGATGGAAGAAAGAGACAAGAACTTTTCCCTCCTTTTTGTGGTACTGGGGATTCAATCCAGGGCCTTATGCTTGTGAGGCAAGCACTGTAGCACTGAGGTACCTCCCTAGTGCTTTTTATTTTATTTTGTGTCAGAGTGTCACTAGGTTGTGCAGTCTGGCTTTAATAATCTTTCCACCTTAACCTCCTAAATTTCTGGGATTATAGGCTTGTACTACCACATTACTCAGGTACTCATTCAAGTGTGAGAAGCTAAAGTTGTTATTTTTAGTTATGGTTCCTTTGCTTTCAATGCCACATAGTATTCTATTCTATGAATATATCACAACTTACATGTTCAGAAGCTAGAAACTTCTCGAGTAGCAGATAGTCCTCCATTTAGTCTGTTTGTATGTGTGAGGGGGAGGGGGATGTCCCAATTTGCTTCCTCTCAGTCTCATTACATTCTTAAAATGTTATGACTTTGCCCAGGTATCATTCTAACATTGCTTTTCAATCACTTTGCTTGAAATTTGTCCTTCCCAAATCCCACCCAACAGCATGGGACAGACACCATCTTACCTTCTGCTACTTCTCAGTGGCCTACCATGAGCAAGAACAATCTGTTATGAATAGACATAAAGATGGAGAAATGGACACTTGTGGAATTCCAACAACAGAAGCTTTGGATAGGCTCTGTCACAGGACTTGTCAGTTTTTTGTTTTTCTCTCTGTGTGAGACTCAAGTTCATAGAAGTCTTCTACCTTTAGAGATTTCTGGGGTGACTGATGGAGGGGAGAGTCTCCCCTTTTGTCTAGTCCCCCTACAGTGATATGGTCCAATAATGTCGGCTTTATAGATTGGCAGGATGACAAGCATTAAACATACAGTGCACATAACTATGTCATTTGATGACAGGTGCATTGGGGTGTTGAATGGAGGATGTTTGAATATCAAGGGGGACCCATTGCCTGCATTTTTTGGTGTGAAAGCATTGTGAGTCAACTGCACTACTGAATGCTCTAGTCAGGGGAATGACAGCAGAAAAGAACTGTAAGACAAATTGAAGTAGGAAATTAAGCTTATTAAGAAAAAGAAGATAGAGAAATGAGCAGGCAAAAAGAGTTTGAGAAGCTGAAGAGACAAGGCACATTTAGGCACTTAGGCTTTTATGCTCCACATTCAAAAATTGATTTCAGGAGAGGAAGATGTCTGATTGAAGGAAGAATGCCTTCCCACTGATAATGCAGAGAAGTAATAGCACCTTTCAGAGCTAGTTCTATGTTTGAAAGACTGGCTTCCCAAAATAGATCTGAATATTTAAATATTGTCCCCTAGAGAATTTTCCTCTTTAAGTAAAGAATTTCTTGAATTCCTGCAAGGTCATCTGGTGTACCACAGCTGTCTAGGCTTAAGCCAGAAAGTTGCATAAGGATAATGAGCACCCCTTCACTGAAGGGAGGTAAAACGAGACCTTTGCTTTGCAGGAATGCTACAGGGAAATAGTAACCACTAGGAAGTAATGGTGACTGAAGAGTTGGAAGGAGAGGGCCAGACAGTAAAAGCTAGAGAAATTAGTCTTCAGTGTGCCTGCTTCACTTTTCTTTTCCCTCTCAGCCTCAGATCTCTTTCGCTGGCTTCCTATCCTATCAGGGGCATTCAATAAGGTCTTCCCCCTCCAGATAAATGGAAGAGGTAATAATGAATCTAATTAGCCATCTTATAGAGCAGGCAGGGAATTGACAGAATTCCCATGCATTAAGTTATTACTGAGCCCCTAAATAGAGGCTGGGAACTTGTAGGCTTATCTGTTTTTCTTTATTTTTGGTACTGGGACTGGGGCTTGAACTCAGGGCCTTGCACTCTCACTTTTTTTTTTTTGCTAGCTTTTGCTTTATTTGATGTTCTACCAACTTGAGCCACGCCTCCACTTTTGGCTTTTTGATGATTAATTGGAGATAAGAGTCTCAGGAACTTTTCTTGCCAGGCTGGCTTCTAACTACAATCCTCAGATCTCAGTCTCCTGAGTAGCTAGGATTAAACAGGCATGAGTCATCAGTGCCTAGCTTAGGCTTAATCTGTTGGTAGTCTTTTATTTTAGGGTTTTTTGAGCCTCTGTCTTCAGGAAATTTGGAGACATTCTAAACAGTTACAAACATCGGATCTGATGATCCTGCAGCTCTAGATTTTCTGGCATAAAAGATGCATAATTTTAGGTTATCATTGTTCTTCCTGCTGTGTGTGTATGAGAGAGAACACGGGAGAGAACATGAATAATAATTGCGTACATGTTAAGACTGAAATTGGTTGGAATTTTGCAGAAGGGTTGAAGCACTAAATCTGAAGACTGTCAGATCCTTTGAATGTGTATGAATCACTGAAGAAATAAGGTATGAGGGAAGATAGTGTCATAGTGTGCTGGAAAGCATATTGCACTGAAAGTGGTCATCATGGAAATTGATTTTTGTCTAGTTCTCATTGCCACTGTTTATAATGTGAGGAGGCTGGCTCATGAGATTCATCAAGAGGAGATGGGCTAGCACTCAGAGCACTATGAGCTTGTAAAATGGCAATCCTTTCTCTTCCATTAAACCTACCTATAATCCTTGAATGCTCACATAACAGGACTGAAGGGCTTTGACAGACCATTGAGAAGGCAACTCAAACTTCAGCTACCTCTAGGTAGCAGTCTTGACTCTTATTTTGGAACTGTGTAACCTTGAGCAAGTGTTTCCCTTCTCAGAGTTTCCCTTTAAATAATGATTGCCTAAAGTCAGGCACTGGTGACTCACCCCTATAATCCTAGTCACTTAGGAGGCTGAGATATAAGGATCATAGTTTGAACTGAGCCCAGGCACAAAATTCTATGTGATTCTTATCTCATCTCCAATTAACCGGGAAAAAGCTGGATGTGAAGCTATGCTCAAGTGGTAGAGTGCCCTGAGTGAAAAAGGCAAGTGAGCATGAAAGTCTCTATGTCCAAGTCCAATATTGGTGCACACACACACACATTTGCTACATGGCACTTGCTAGTTCTAAGGGACCACACACACACACACACACACACACACACACACACAAATACCATAAATGCTTAACGGGATTTTGGGGGAAGATGTAGTGAGAATGTTCATAGTGCTTACTTAGTACACAGAATAAGGACTGAGTAAATGTAGGTGTTATTATTGTTACCATTATTGCACTGCTGCTGGTTCCATGGGCTTTAATCTGTATCCATCTGTAGACAGGAGCTGTGTTACTTAAGTAGGAACAGGTTTACAGAATCATGTCTGTCATAGCAGGGAGAGGCTGCTTCCTCCTACATCTTTTGTGAATGATGAGATACTTGAAGTGAATTTTGTAATCATATGGACTTTGGGTTAGGGCTTTTGCTTTCTGCTGGGCTAGGCAGATCTGAAAATCTGGCTTCCCTGCTCTTCATACCTTTGGCAGGGCAGTACTTCTGCTGGTTTAGAGGATGTGAGCCAGGTGGTAGTAGATTATTTTCTTATGGCTGGGAATTTGGCCAGGAAATAGAGGAAATCCAAGCTGGGGTGAATCCAGATTTCTAGCTGGTGAGCAGGAACACTAGAAGGAGAAGGACCACCACCCGGGATGAAGAGAAGATAAACAGATGGGAACTTCAGTGACCCCATGGTTACACCTGCTCTGTTTAGGTCACATTAGTGTTAGGAGGCTTCTATGTTAATTTCTTCCTCTGTGTGCTTGGTAATGTTGCTTCTTGATGAACCAGTGGTCTGTAGATAGAGTGTGTGTGTGTGTGTGTGTGTGTGTGTGTGTGTGTGTATGCTTTCATTTTGAAGGTAGCAGTGTATTGGAGTGCTTAGGAAGCCAGACTTCCTGCGTTTGAATCCTTGCTGCGAAACATATCAGTTCTGTTAATTTGCTTCTGTGTATCTGTAGTTCTTCATCTTCAAAATGCACATCATAATATGTACCTTGTAAGTTTTTTGACAACATTATAAACTAATAGATGAAAACTATTCAAAATTATACCTGGCATATAGTGACTACTAGTGTTTCTTTCTGCCTCTATCTATCTATCTATCTATCTATCTATCTATCTATCTATCTATCTATCTATCTATCTATCTATCTATCTATCTGTCTGTCTGTCTGTCTGTCTGTCTGTCTGTCTGTCTGTCTGTCTGTCCGTCCGTCCGTCCGTCCGTCCGTCCGTCCGTCCGTCCGTCTGTCTGTCTGCCTGCCTCTCTCTCTCTCTCTCTCTCTCTCTCTCTCTCTCTCTCATCTATCTAATCTATTTTTGTGCCAGTCCTGGGGCTTGAACTAATTGTCCCTTAGTTTTTTTTAATTCAAAGCTGGCATGCTACCACCTCCACTTCCAGCTTTTTGGTGATTACAGATAAGAGTATTTCAGATATGCTTGTCTGGTCTGGCTTTGAATTGCAATCCTCAGATTTCAACCTTCTGAGTAGCTAGGATCACAGGCATGAGCCACCAGTACCTGGCCATACTAATCTTCTAAATTCACCTAACAAATGTGAGCTACTGTCACTACTTTGATAGGTGGACCTCTAGTGTCATTGGGTACACCTAGGATAACAAAATTAAGACATAGTATTTGATTTGATTGAATACTTTTAATCTTCAGTCATGGTTCTGATGAAACTTAGGTGTTGGGATAGGAAGAAGTAGGTAGCATGAAAAGAACATCAGATACTTAATGCTATGTCTCACCTAGCATGTGTTCAGACTTGCTGGGGTTGTAGATGCATAAGAAATATTTCTCATTCTTGACTGCCATAAAAGTCTATCTCAAGAGACAGGTCAGATCAGCAGGCAAGGTTCTGAGCTACAACATAAATGACCTCTCGTTTAAGCATTCAAGAATGTATAAAAGGACATTGGAGGTTCACAGAATTCCTAGGAATGCTGGAGAACCTGGATTAGAGCTTTATAGCCACAAACAATGTCCTAAAACTATACCAGATCTCTCTCTCCTCTCTCTCTCTCTCTCTCTCTCTCTCTCTCTCTCTCTGTCTGTCTGTCTATGTCTGTGCCCCAGTACTGTGGCTTGAAGTCTGGGCCTTGGCTCTTTCTCCATTTCCAGGGAGTAGCGAATGGAAGATTTGTTGCTAAATATATTTAAGAATTTAAATCTGGAAAGGAGCTAAGAATAGATGCCTCTGATGCTGCCATTGATAGGCCTTCCCAGTCAGCAGCTTTTCCTGAAATTGGCCTTTTCAGTGAAAGACTGGCCCTAAAATACTTGCTCAGCATCTTCAGCTCCCACCCACCTGGAGACAAACTCTTAAGTTTCTCTTTCTTTGAACTCAGTCCAGCTAGTTTACTTATATACAAATGAATGGGTAGTTACCTATGTCTTTTTCTCTAGGCTGAAACTTTGGTTTTGTCTCCATCTCTCTTGTAAGATTTACAGCTTCAACTTCATGGCACTTGTTTAACATATTTTTATTTCCCTTTCTCCTGTTTATCCCCATGGAGACTTTGCTGTAGGGCCTGGAATTTGGGCGTAGAATGAACTGTTTATTCTCATCTTTTTTTTAAATTTTATTTTATTTTATTTGTTAACATACTGTACAGAGGAGTTACAATTACATGGGCAGGATAATGCGTACATTTCTTACCAAGCATTGCAGCCTCCTCCTTTGTTTACCCTTCACATCCCTTCCCAGCCTCCCCCCCCCAATCCCAATCTTTCTCCTTCCCCCCCTTTCCCCCCCCTCCGCACCGACGTTGTAAAGCTCGTTTTGGACATGACAACTTGTACTTGTCATTGTTGCAACAGGTCTACCTGTATCCTTAAACAACTGGTTTTTCCCCATCTCCTCCACAAGTTATACTGACATCAAATATAGTGAAAGCAGGGGTTATACTGTGGGGGAGGGACCTACAAAGCAAATTTGCCCCTTCTCCCCTCTCAGCCCCAATTCTTTCACACCCTCCCCAAGACAGCTTCAAGCTCCTTAACATAGCTTTAAGTTTTACCAAATAGTAATTTCCTTTTTAGCACATTCTTGTCATTGTTGCACTCTTTTACTCTGATTTTTAGCCTTCCTTAGTACCCATATTTTATATGGGAAACTAAGGCATCAGGGATGTAGAATGAGCCAGTTCTTATGAAAAATATTTTCTGTAAAGAGCAGATTATAAATCACCTATAGTTTCTATCATATATTTTTATGATACCTAAAAATTAAAACACATTCTTTGCTTCTAGGCCTATAGATTATATGCTGGATTTGATTCATCCTTCATGGCTTGCTGACCCTTGCTCTAAAGGAATCTCTCAGTCATTCAGTAACCTCTGATATGTGTGTGTGTGTGTGTGTGTGTTTGTGTGTGTGTGTGTGCATGCACATGCACGTGTGCCAGTACTGGGGCTTTAACTCAGGGCCAGAGTGTTGTTCCTCAGCTTTTCGCCTAAGGCTAGCACTCTGCAACTTGAGTTACAGCTTCACTTTCTCAGGCTCATTAACTGGACATAAGAATTTCATGGACTTTTCTGCTGTGGCTGACTTTGAACCTTAATCCTCAGATCTCAGCATCCTGAGTAGGATTAGAGGCATGAGACATCAGTGGCCAGATCAACAAAGCTTTACTATCAAGACATTCTCCCTAGAACTTAAATTTTGTCCCACATGGAACAGTGTCAAATCATTTAAAACTGATAAAATATTTGAAATATATGTCAAAATATTTGACAAAATACTTTTGTAAAAGTGTCATTTCTCAGTGTTTATTCCCAACTGTTTCTATTTCCCAGAATCTCTTTATGGTCTCCTTTTCCTTTCACCCCAACAACAGCACACCTTTATTCTGGCCTTTATTTTAGCCTCTTCTCTCTGCCTCCAGAAATGTTTCCAAGGAAACCAAATGATAAGAAGATGAAACTGCATAAGTGAATCTTAGTCTTGGGAGCCTCACAATATAAATTTGGTTCTGACCACTGCGTGAGTTCTATTAGGCTCAAACCTATGTGGAGCAGTGATTTGGCTCTCTTGACTAAATTTCAATCTCCTTGCCATTAGTTCCTCAAGATTTTTCTGTGCCTTTCCCCCAGCCTCTTGCTTTTCCCAGCTAATTTCTTGCCCCCAGGCTGTGAGATAAGTATATTACTTCCTTGTGTTGCCTAGACTTTTGTGTTTTGAAATAAGAATACAAACCCTACTGATACATTGAGGGGAAGTCATTCAGGAATAAAACTCATCTATATCTATCTATTTGTTTCTTTCTATATAATCTAGCTATTATATATGTATATATAATATATTTATAATTATAAATATTTATTATATTTATAATTATATTATAAATATGTATAATTATATAGTATATATACAGTGTATAGCATACTAGTCAGCTCCCTGCTTTTCATTATATAGAATCACCTCAAAAACCTTATCATATTATCGTAATTTTCCACTTGATGAAATTGAATTTCAGAGATATAGAACGGCTTACTTGAAGTGATATAATTAGCAATGATAAAGTTAAAAATGTCTCTGTACTACTAGTTGGAAACATATGAAGTCCCAGTTTTTTACAGGTCAGTACTGGTCAAATGGGTGTTGACATAAAATGGATGTTTTTTATGAGTCAGTACTGGTTAAACTGCATGTTTCATATAATTCAATGTAATATAATAGACATAGGCCAGGAATGTTTTTTAATATGTTTTGGTTTTTTGTTTTGCTTTTGATGGATAGGATGGCATTCTACCAATTGTTCATTCTACTAATGTTCCCAGCCCTATGTACTTTTGTTATTTTTCAAATAGGTCTCTTTTTTCCTTCTGGACTGGTCTGGACTGTGATTCTCCTATTTATGTTTCCCCTACCTGGGATGACAGCTGTTCATCATCATACCCAGCTTTTTATTGATTAAGATCGAATGTCACAAACTATTTGCCCAGGTTGGCATCCAACCACTCTCCTTCCAATTCTAGCCTCATGAGTAACTAAGATTACAGTGTAAGCAATCATGCACAGCCAGGAATGTTTTATTTTTGTTGTTTACTATTGTGGCCCCAGAGGCTTGACCAGTTGTTGGCCTATAGTAGGAGCTCAGTATATTTGTAAAATAAATGAATTAAAAGGCATGTTTAATCCTTGGGAATATTTGATCTAATAAATTTCTTTTTTTTTTTTTTTGATCCGGTCGTGGGGCCTAAACTCTGGGCCTGGGCACTGTCCTTCAGCTCTTCAGCTCAAGGCTAGCGCTCTACCATTTGAGACACAATGCCACTTCTGGCTTTTTTCTTTTTACTTATGTGGTGCTGAGGAATCGAACCCAGGGCCTCACGCATGCAAGGCAAGCGCTCTACCACTGAGCTACCTTCCCAGCTCTGATCTAATAAATTTCTAAGAAATAAAATTTGAGGAAGTCAGGGAATATTGTACACACGAAAAGTTATAACGGTGAAGACTATAAAAAGTCTAACATCACAGTATTAGATAAGTAATAGTTCATCCATATGATTATATGGACAGCAAAGCAATAATTTTTAAATAGTCAATGACATGGAATTGCCCAAATTGTATCATTAAATGCATAGATTACTAAATAAATATTTTATATAGGCATGATGCTAATCAAATTATGCAAAAAGAAAAGAATATATTATGACAAAAGGCAAACAATTTTCTTTTTAACATTTCTTCATATTTTTTATGATTACTAGGTTTCCTAGTGATGGAAGTAAATTGCTTTTAGAGCTTATATATTATTAAATATATTCACAAAACATTTTCTTAGTGAAGCATATTAATTATTGATTTCACATACCCTTTAATTGTGAGTTATTAGTTTTTATTTGTCAATTATAAGTTTTACCTACCAAACTAAGTAAAACTTATGTATAAAAATATATATGCAAAAGACATATAAAATGTCTATTATCCCTATACCCCTAAATTTAACAAAATACATAAATTATAACAAAATTATAAACAAACTAGGTAAAACTTATGTATAAAAATATATATGCAAAAGACATATAAAATGTCTATTATCCCTATACCCCTAAATTTAACAAAATGCGTATTACTTTATATTGAAAATGATTATTCAATGTCATTCATATCTTTACATGCTATAATCTTTTTTAATGTGTAATAATTTAGTTCACTTATATCAGAATTTCCTTGATCTATCTAAAGTACTGAATTCCAAATTTATACTATAATACAAAAGTGCAAGATATACACCCTTGTGTATATGTTTTATATACATATTAGACTAAATTTGAAAAGCAGAAAATTTAACAGATATGAAATTTAATATTTTGACAAATACTGCTAAAGTATATATATATATATATATATATATAATTAAAACTTAGATCAACTTGTACTTCAAACACCACTGAACATAATAAAGTTTTCCCATAAGTTGTCAGCTTAATATACTAAAGTAACATTTCATTGACTGTGTAAGATGATTATTTAAGGTGCATTGATTAATCCTAATAAATCTCCCTTGCTTATTGAAAAGGAAAAGGCATATATACTTTGAGTGTCCACTCTCTTTTCTCTATGGTAATATTTCCAAAATACCATTTTTGGACATCCTCAAATTTTTTCTATATCCCCTGTTAAAAACACCTGTCAGGAGGTGATCATATGTTAGTGATGTGTGTGTCATCCATTGGGCACAGTATCTTAGCTGTAGAATCAGAAGTTAGTAAACATAGAGAACTAGGAAAAGTACCTTTAAACAAAGTAATTTCAGTATGGGAACAGTCCAAGGGAAGACAGCAAATAAAAATACATCAATTCCATTTTTTAAAATTGCCAGGTGCTAGTGGGTTAGCTCCTGGATACTCAGGAGGCTGAAATCTGAAGATTATGGTTTAAATCCAACTTGTGCAAGAAAGTCCAAAGGACTCTTATCTCCAGCTAAAAGCCAGAAGCAGAGCAGTAGCTCAAGTGGTAGAGCACTGGCCTTAAGCAAAAAAAAAAAAAAAACCTAAATGATAATGCCTAGCCCCTGAGTTCAACTGCAGGACTGGCACAGAAATACAATAAAAACTTAGGAAGAGAAGCAAGAGATTTTAATATGTGAGCCAATACTACCACCTCCTTTCTCCCTCTCAGATCAGAGTCAAGATTCTCCTTGAGCCAGAAACAGAGGACTCTTCCCCCTCCCTACTAGCTTCCACTTGGAGGATTTTTTTTCAAAGAGGAGCAGGATCTCAGCCTTTCTTATCATGTTTCTAGCAACCTGTTGCTGAGCCTAAGTCCCAAGGCAAGTGTATTTGTAGGGATGTTCATTTTTGTTGCCAACCCCCCATTTATGCACTAGAGGCTCTACCTTGGGTTCAGTAAACTTAGAAGACTTGAGTTCTGTTCCGTTTGCTCTAATTCTTGAGGCTGTGGACCCATACAGGAAGTACAGAAAGAAAACTTCAGTGGCTGCTCTCCTCCGCTAAGTGCTAAGACACTACTTACAGAAGAGCTGTCACTCAGATACAAGCTGGTCATTAACTAACCCTCAGCTTCAGAACTCTGACTTGGATATTGTGCCAGGAAGAAGACCAAGTTATAAACAGAGAGCTCCTAATTTCTTGACATATAAACTGATATTATTTGCAAGGGAGCATGGAGAAATTCCAAACTGAATGCCTTCTTAAAAACAACTGCAAGATGCAGGGAAATACATTTGGAGGAGATTCAAAGTAGATGATAAACTGGCAGCTATTTTATAGATAACAACTGGATAATGAGATAGCTGTGAAGGGCAAACACATTGTATCAGAATAAGTATCTAACATTGGCTTTAAAGACTATTCTTTCTTTAAAAACCCCTTCAGGGCTGGGAAGGTTGCTCAGTGGTAGAGCGCTTGCCTTGCATGCATGAGGCCCTGGGTTCGCCTTCCCAGCACCACATAAGCAAAAAGAAAAAAGCTGGAAGTGGCGCTGTGGCTCAAGTGGTAGAGCGCTAGCCTTGAGCTGAAGAGCTGAGGGACAACACCCAGGCCCAGAGTTCAGGCCCCACGACTAGGCACCCCCTCCCCCCCAAAAAAACCTTCAATTTTATTTTATTTTATTTTTTTTAATTGTGAACATACTGTAC
>NW_012267403.1:591100-618110 GCF_000151885.1 Dipodomys ordii | reverse complement strand
GCATCTGTTGTTATTAGAGTTCTTGATTTTTGCCATTCTAACTGGAGTGAGGTGGTATCTCAATGTTGTTTTGATTTGCATTTCTTTTATGGCTAAAAACTTCAATTTTAATAGATTGTTTGAAGGCCAATTTATGTCCCAGGACATTATTGAAAGTGAATTCAGCAATCAATTGCCTAAAATATGTGAGGAAATCAGGGATATACACAATTAAGCAAGGCTTTTCACTAAACAGTAGGACAAAAGAAATAAAACACCGAATCAGAAAATATTTTGAAATTAATGCAAATGAAATAGAGAAAAATCAGGGAAAACATCTAACTGCCAGTGGTTCACATCTCTAATCTTAACTTCTTGGGATGCAGAAATCTGAGGATCCCAGTTCAAAGCCAGCCCAGGCAGAAAGAGCTGTGACTCTCTTATCTTCAATTAACCAGAAAAATGTCAGAAATGGAGCTGTAGTTCTAGTGGTACATTGCTAGCCATAAGTAAAACAAGCTCAGAGACAGCACACAGGCCCCCAGATAAAACCCCAATAGTGGACGAAACCCAATGAGGCAGAAATGGAGGGGCAGAGGATGAACAAATGCAGCAGTAGTACTCACTAGACACTATGTTGAATGTGAACTATACAACTTGTGGCTGGGGATGGGAGGGAAAACCTGGAAGATAGCCAGGAAAAGGATAATGTTCAAAAACAAATATACTCATTACCTGGCTTATGTAACTGTAACCTCTCTGTACATCACCTTTATAAAAACAATAAATTAAAAAAATATGAGACAAAACAAAATAATTCGTGTACCTAAGCAGTGGAATGCCTTTTATATCCTATGTAAGAACCCATAGTGAAGAAATTAGATTTAGAACAGTGAGATGCCCCACATTCTTGCCTAGTTCTGCTATTTACTGCCTGTAGGACCAGGAGCCTCTAAATAACTAATGAAAAAATGTTTTACCATTGGACAATCTTACTCATGTATAAAATACTTAGGAGTAATACAAATCAGTTTACTCTATTGAGTTCCATTGTGCCTTTCTGTAAAATGGAGCCATAGACATGCCTCTAGGTGGAATAAATGTGTTTAGTACATTGCAGAAGATTATACATGCAAAATATTACTTACAGTTACATTGGCAATCTTTAAAAAAAGAGCCAGATAATTATATGCATGTATACAGGTGTCATAATCAACCCATTCTACAATTAGTATTCATTAATAGAAAAGGTTTTAAAAACCCAAATAGCAAGTGTATTAGGCTTTTGATAGCCATGCATTCTTTACTACCACTACTTTTTTTGCTTTGAGGGGGGAGTGTTGTACTGAGGCTTGATCTCAGGGACTCACACTCTTTGGCTTTTTTCACTTAAGGCTGGTGTTCTACCACTTGAGTCACACCTCCATTTTGTGGATTTTGCTGGTTGATTGGACATAAAACTCTCACAAATTTTTTTTCTCTGGGTTAGCTTCAACCAGTATCCTCAAATTTCAGTCTCCTGAGTAGCTAGGATTACAGCCTTGAGCCACCAAAAACTCAATTTCAGATCTTATGTTTAAGTCTTTATTCCATTTTGAGTTGAATTTTGTGTACAAAGTGTGATAACTGCCCAGTTTCATTCTTCATGAGGATATCTTCCCAACACTATTTATTGAAGAGACTTTCCTATCTCTATCATGTATTCTTGGCGCCTTTGCTGAAAATTAACTGTAAACGTGTGGATTTATTTCTGGGCAGAAAGCCCAGAAGAGAGAATTCTGTTCAATTGGTTTATAGTTGTCTTTGTGCCAGTACCATGATACTGTGACTATAGCACTATAGCAGATTTTGTTATGTGATACCTCCAGCTTTGTTCTTTTTGCTTAATATTGCTTTGGCTACTGGGGTCCTCATGTAATTTCCTATGAATTTTGGAATCTATTTCCTATTCCTGTGAAAATGGCATTGGCATTTTTAAAAGGAATTAGATTATTTTGAATAGTGCCATATAGTTCTATGGTTAGAAAGCAAAGTGGTGCACACTTATAATCATAGCTACTTTGGAGGTAGAAGCAGGAGGATTGTGAGTTCCAGGACACTATTTCAAAACCAATTATATATAAAAAGGGCTGGGGCATGAATCAAGTCATAGAGCACTTGCCTAACAAGCACAGGGCCCTAGGTTCAATTCCCATTGTCACAAGAAAGAATGGAAGAGAGAGAGGGGGTGGGGGAGAAAGGGAGGGAGAGAGAGAGAGGGGAGGGAAGGAGGGAGGGAGAGAGAGAGAGAGAGAATGAAGAAGGAAACAAAAGAGGAAGGAAGGAAAGAAAGAAGGAAAGGTCATGTTGAAATTTCCCATTGTGGCTGTGTTGGATGTGGAACCATAATGAGGGGACTGGGTTGTTAAAACTAACGCTCTTCTTTTGAGAGCATTATTATAAAGCAAGATCACCTCTCATGTTTTGTCTCTTCTTCATATGCCTACTTTACCTTCTGCTTTCATATTAGTCACATATGATATAGCACAAGACTCTCAGAAAGCTTAGTAGATGCTGAGACTAAGCTCTTGGACTTTCCATCCACTAAAACTATTAGTCCAATTAAACCTCTGTTCTTTGTTTGTTTCTTTGTTTGTTTTTGTTGGTTGTGGGGCTTGAACTCTGGGCCTGGGCGCTGTCCTTCAGCTCTTCAGCTCAAGGCTAGCACTCTACTACTTGAGCCACAGCGCCATTTCCAGTTTTCTGGTGGCTTATTGGAGATAAGAGTTTCACGGGCTTTCCTGCCTGGGCTAGCTTTGAACCATGATCGTCAGATCTCAGCCTCCTGAGTATCTAGGACCAAGCAGGTGTGAGCCACCAGCACCCACCTTTAAACCTCTATTCTTTATGAATCACCCAGTCTTAAGTATTTTTATTTTATTTTTCGTGCTAGTAATAGGGCTTAGACTCTACCTTGTGCTCTCACTTTGGCTGCTTTGCTCAAAGCTGGCCCCCTACCACTTGAGTAACAGCCCCACTTCCTGCTTTTTGCTAGTTAAATTGAGATGAATCTCAGGGACTTACATGCCCCAGCTGGCTTCACATTTTGATCCTTAGATCCCAGCTTCCTAAGTGGCCAGAATTACAGATGTGAGCCACCAACTCCTGGCTTAAGTGTTCTTTTATAGCAATAGCAAACAGACTTAAGAAGATATAAAAATAACAATAGTAGTTCTAATATATGAATGCATTTTTCCCATTTATTGATGTCTTCAATTTTTTGGTAAACATCTTAAGAGTTCAGTGTGCAAAGATCTTTCACATTGGTTTGGTTTGTTTCTAAGTCATGTTTTATGGTTTTGTAAATAGGATCTTTGTAAAGCTAATTTTCAGACAACATGCTTTTCTTATATTTTCTATGCTTCAGTTACATCCCGTAAAATGATGGATAAGTTGGATTAATTAATCTCAAAGTTTTCTTTTATTTTAGTTGTACTTAAAGGCCAAGATGAGTCTTTTAAGGGCATGTATGTTTTTTATGGGGATACACTTGGAGTAAATCTCAAGAGGAACATCTATGGCCAATTAGAAAATTGGAGAAAATCAGAGTCCTGAGTTCACTTGTGTAACTTGTGAATTGTTTTTGTAGGCAGGTTACTCTACCTTTTCTACATCCCTTATCCCCCACTGCTGCTCTAGGCAGTGGAACCAAGCATGTATCCAGATATATTTGAGGAAGTTCATTTTGCTCTACTATACCTAGGAAAGTCTGAAAGCAGAAAAGCAGACATACTTGTATATTAATTACATTCTATGCAAGCCCTATTCTAAAAATGGAGAATAGTGTAATGTTTAAGGGCATGGCTTCTGAATCCGCAGCACACATACTAGTACTGAGGATTAAACTCAGGACTTGGGCACTGTACCTTAGCTTTTTTGCTCAAGGCTACCACTCTACTACTTGAGCTACTACTTCACTTTTGGCTTTTGGATGGTTAATTGAAGATACATCTCTTGGACTTCCCCTTCCCCAAGCTGGCTTCAAACCATGATCCTCAGATTTTAGCCACCTGAGTAGCTAGGATTACCAGGAGTGAGCCACTGGCACCAGCTTGAATCCACACTTTAGCATTCACACCTCAACCACATTTGGTAGTAGCTATGAAGAGCATGAGCAGAATCATCTATTCATCTTTAAATGGAAATAATAATAATACCTCATAGGGTTAATATGAAAAATATGAGGATAACTAACTTAGTGAAGTATCTGGCACTTATAAATGTTAAAATGGTTTCATCCTGAGTGAGATAGGCAGCCCATCTTCGTGTATGAGGGTGACAGGATGTTTCAGAGGTAAGGGATCTACCTAACCTGGGAAGGAAGCACATGACCAAAGCTTCTGCTCTTGGCCTACTGATGACAATGGTCAAGTTTCTATCCCTTTGCAGTCCCCTTATCCCAAACTAAATCATCTTTCTGCTCTCTTCCAAGTTGAATATTTTCTAAGTCAAACAGGTTCTGTGCAGCCAGATGTCAGTGGCTTACACCTATAGTCCTAGCTACTCAGGAGTCTGAGATTCAAAGCCAGACCAACAATAAAGTCCCTCTTATCTTTAGTGAACCAACCAAAAGCTAAAATAGAAGTGGGGTTCAAGCCTTGAGCACAAAAAAGGGCAATGCCAAGTTCCTGGGTTCACGTCCCACCCAGTACCAGCACCAAAAATACCACCAAAAACCCAATACAAAACAGATTATGTGCAGACTATTCAAATACATACAGGAAGGAAATAGCAGCCTGGCTGTTCCCTTGGCTTTATAGCTTAGGCAAGATGTGTGTCTTCATCCCTGGATCTTCTGTATTTTCCTGTACAAGATCAGTGTGATTGATTTCTGATATACTTTTCAGCTTATTCTCTTTTCTTTTTCATCTTTTTCTGTGGAGAAGGGTGGACACTATAAAAAAAAATGTCAGGTGAAGTTAGCCTTGAAGACTAGAGAAAAGAGGGAAAATTAGACTTCCTTGAGCTTAGTGAGCTGGCCCCTGACAAAAACAGCAACAAGACTGCAGAAGCTTTGTAGGACCCATGGCTTGATGTGCTTGCTTTCCACTCTTAGCAAACATTCTCAGGGCAAAGCGCACTGACTGGATGGAGAGAGACATTGTCCTAAGTGAGTGCTCATTTCCAGTCCCAGCTGTTCTGGGAAGCATCCTGATGACACTAATCACCACTCTCTCTATGTGCCTTTCCCTATCCCACTACCACCCCCTGTCAGTCCACTGTTTCATCCTTTCTTTCCTCCAAGCTTCTGCTGCCTTTGTGTATACATCTATTAGAGCATTTATAGTACTGGATGCATTGTAATTGTTTGTTTACATCCACAGGTCTCTCCCAGTAGTCTGTGAGCTCTGGTGACTAGCTGTGTGTGTCTGATTCATCTTGGTGTCCAGCACCTAGCTGAGGGGTCATTGCTTGAGCAGGTGATCTGGTAGGCGAACTCTCACAGGCAGGCTACCCAAGGGAAAGAAGGAACAAATGAGAGAAGGAAGCACGGAATCGATCTCTGCCTGCTGCTGCCTTGACTTGGTGGCGTAGGCAAGACAGGTATCTTTTCTATATCTCCTGTGCTTTCCTGTAATATGAGAGGATCAAAGTGATGGATTTCTGAGGTACCTTTCAGACTTTTCTTTCTTAGCTTTCAAAAATAATATATTTGCTCAGTTGTCGCAAGCTGATAGTAATAGCTTAAAGTTATGATGCTCTCAAGTATATTTGCACTTAAATAGGATTCAGTTTTTCTTGCTGCACAGATTAAACTGTATCATCCTCAGAACAAAATGAGTTACAAATTAATTAGATTTTGCTTTACAAAGATCCTCAAAATTTGGTAGCCCAGTGGTGGTAAAAATGTGTACTCTATATTTGATCATTAGAAATCTGTAAAGAATCCTGTTTATAGCCTTACCTAATCTAGTCCTCCTTTCTCTTTCTCTATCTTAATATTTTCTCTCATCAATTTTCTCTCACTCCTTCTACTCCTCCTTCCCCTTCCCCCCTCTCTCTGTCTCTCTGTCTCTCTGTGTCTCTGTCTCTATCTCTCTCTCCTTCAGCTGGAAATAACTGGCCAGCCCTATCCTGTGCCTTGGTGGCCCATCCACTGCAGTGACCATGGAGACACCCAGCAGCTGCCGGACTGCTTCCTTCTCAGACTTTGTGCCCAATGGTCGCCAGGATCAGGGCTCCCCAGACCCCCCTGAGATAGAAGGCCCAACCAAGGAGGTGGGGCAGGAGAACCTAGTGGAGCCTGAGCAGTTTAATCTGAGAGACTTGACTCTCAGGGAAGAGAGTGGATGGAACAAGAAGAAAACCAAAGTCAATAAGATCTGGAATTTTGTGAGCCGCAAAAAGGGGTCTCCTAGCCAGAGGAAGCGCCCCCAATCCATGGTTTTATCTGGAGATATCTTTGGGCCATTGGAGGGCAAATCCAAAGTCACTTTCAGAGATAAAATGAAGTCATTCAAGATGCTGAAGAGTTCCATGGGGGCCTCCAAGAATGTTGACTTTAAGTGTGACAGGCCTGAGGAGGCCCAAGAAGCCCCAGGTATCTACTGGATGAAGAAGGTTGAAGATGCTCCAAAATCTTTCCGCCATTCCTATGCAGGCCACACGGAGGACCTGGAGCCTTTCTTAGAGAATGTGCAGAAGTTTGTGCAAACCCCCAAAAGGGTGAACCAGAAGGTGTTGGCAACTGAGGACTTTGGCATCCAAGTGGAAGAAGAGTCTTGTGAGCAAGAAGTTCCAGAGAATATAACAGGTGACAAGACAGCCAAGAAGCTCCTGAAAAATAAGTTCCCCAGGGCTGGTGAGGCTCCTCCAACATGGACTGAACACACCAAAATTCACGAGCTCCAGACTACTCTAGGGGACTCAACCTTGAAAGAACTCCTGGAAAGCAGCTGTGAAGAGAGCCCTGGACGCCAGCGCCGAGACAAGGGTGCTCCTTTTGGTGGTGTTGTTAAATTCTTCACCAATATGGCTGAAGTGGCCCGCAAATGGCGAGCAGTCTCCCATGAAGAGTCTGTAAAATTTAGTCACTACCACCGTGAAGCTCACTTTGAAGGTTGCAGTGATAACATTGCCCTGGAGGATGCTACCTCTCGGGCTTCCTTCAATCTACCTTACAGAACCAACAAGGCCGCAATTTGGAGCCGTGCTGAGGGAAAATATGGCCATCACCAGTGGAAGGCCTCACAGGCCTGTAAATTTGAGATGAATATTGAAGGGGAGAAGACACCACTCCAGGTTGTAGACTATTCTGACACTGCTACCACTTCCACTGTGACCTCAGCTGGCTTTGAGTTTAAAGATGACCCAGTACAGAAGAAAGGCTGTGGTCCCACCAAATGCCAGGCCCCCACCAGAGAATACTCCTCTTCAGAGATTGATGAAGACACCGAAACTTTGGTCAGCTTCCTCAAGGAAGATGACAGTACTACAGAATCCCCTGAGCTGAGATCCTATACCACAAAGGTTACTACTGAAGTTGTTACCAAGGAGCTGGAGGAAAACTTCAGTGAACTGAAGAAGGAAGAGGATGGTAGAGGATCAGAGGAGTCCAACCAGGACAAGCAACCCCAGAAACTGGAGCTGGAAAGAGGTGCAGTTGATGCAGATGGCTTAGCCAACGAAGCTTGTGCTGTAGTCTGCGGTGCTCAGGTAAGGCTGGCTATTACACATAACCATTTAAAACATTTGAGACCCCAGAAGCCAGCTTAAACTCCCATATCCTGCCAGGATTGTTCTGGAGAGGATGTTCTTAGTTGTCAGGTAAAAGGACTTGAGTGATCTGAAAATCCTTCCAGAGATTGAGCTTCTACAGTCTGCACTTCAATTCATTTTTATACCAAAATCTGAATGTTAGTAGCATGACCATGATCATTTAATGATGTCTAAGACAACCATGATCTCCTGTTTTCCTTAGTTACTGAGACATTTCCCTGGTTTTGGCTCCTTTCCTCGTCCAGTAGGGGAAATGAGTCAAGGGAAGTTTCTGAACAGAGTGGCAGGAGACCTGGATTTACTAGTTCTCTCCTCTATTATCTATATAATTTTGAGACAAATCTTTTCATCTTGCTGGACCTGTTTTTCTCTGGAGGTCACATGACAGTACTTGGTATCTCTTAGACATTTTCTTTTTGGCTGTACAGTAGGTTTTTTTTTTTTAAAAAAAACACTCCAGGCCTTGTATTTGCTAGGCAAAAACTCTATCCACTTGAACCACATCTCACAGCATGCTTTTTTGCTAGTTTTTT
Organism: Dipodomys ordii; assembly: GCF_000151885.1. Classification (NCBI taxonomy): domain Eukaryota; kingdom Metazoa; phylum Chordata; class Mammalia; order Rodentia; family Heteromyidae; genus Dipodomys; species Dipodomys ordii. The sequence goes on along the minus strand of NW_012267403.1, from coordinate 609,840 downwards.
TTTAAGAATGTTTCTGCGTAGGTGGTCTTGAATCCATGATCCTTCTGCTGTGTGTAGCAAGGATTACAGGCGCTTGAATCACCAATGCCTGGTTTTTAGGAACTTTCTAATAACAACATTGTATTCTTAGTCTTGAAGAATGTAGACCAAGGGCAGCCCATTTATATTCTCCTGTTATTCATAGAGCAGTAGCTTTATAGACAGAATCTTGTAGGTGCATGTCACATATATTGTTTCTATTTAATTTTTATAGTGAAGAAACTGAAGCTCAAATGTTGAGTGATTTATCCAAAGTTATGCAGATTGTGACATTTCAGTGTGTGTGTGTGTGTGTGTGTGTGTGTGTGTGTTGTGCAATCCAGGACCTAACACTTTCAAAATATGTGCTCTACCACTGAGCTATATTATTTTCAGCCTCAGGTTCTTATTATTAACTCTTTTTGTCTTTAGTTTTCAAAAGAGTTAATTGGAGTTGTGATATGCAGCTTATTTAGCAAACCCCTATTCACAGACAAAAAAGAAATATGCTGCAAATATTGTGGAATGAGTTTTGTACAAATATTTAGAAAGTAAAGGACTCTTTGGCTTTGAGCCTTAAGAATGCTTTCAGTCTAGTGTGGTAATTTGTGCCCAAAATTCCATTGACTTGGAAGTTAAGACATGAGGATTGCAAGTTCAAGGCTAGCCTGGGACTTTGTGAGAATTTGTCTCAAAAATGTTTTCAAAAGTGAGTATTTCATAGTTTTTCCAAATTATTTAGGACAAAGTATTTTTGTGCTTGCTAGGCAGGTACTCTACTGCTGGACCATGCTCCCAATCCTTTCTCAGGTTGATAATTTTTGAAATAGGATCAGTTTTCCTCCTAGATGCACACCTGAACTTTGATTGTTTTACTTTTTTATTTTTTGTTTGCTTTCCACTGCAGCTGGGCTAACAGGCATGCAATATTGTACCCAGCTTTTTATGTTAAGATAGAATTTCGTGGGCTTTTCTGCCTAGACTAGCCTCAAACCAAGAACCTCCAAATCTCAGCTTCCCAAGTAACCAGAATTATGGATGTGAACCACTGCTGCCCAGCTAGGACAAAGTATTTTATAAGAGTAGCTAATTAGGGCTGGGAAGGTGGCTCAGTGGTAGAGTGCTTTCCTTGCATTCATAAGGTCCTGGGTTTGATTCCTCAGCACCACATAAGCAGAAAAAGCCAGAAGTGGCACTGTGGCTCAAGTGGTAGAGCACTAGCCTTCAGCTGAAGAGCTGAGGGACAGGGCCCAGGCCCAGGGTTCAGGCCCCATGACCAACAACCAAAAAGAGTAGCTAATTAATTTTTTTCTTTGTGGTGAAGAGGCCTAGCTTGGTAGTTCTTGACCTGTCCCTATTATCTCTTATATGTCACTTTCAGGGAACTTGGGTCCCATCAGGGCAGATATAATAAGCTTACATTTTCCGAGAAGGACATTGTTAATATGTTTACAGGCATTCCATTTCTGTGTTTATCACTTGTGGAAGGTTTAAGGACATAAAATTGGAATAATATTGTTGGGAATAAATTTTATTACAGTGAATTTAAGACCAACAATCAAAAAAGCAAACAACCAAACATATCTAAAAGATTCCATTAGCTGATAATTGTACTTGGGCACTGCATGTTCAAACTACTCGTACCTAAGAAGAGGGTCACAGTTATCAAATCACTTTACTGTTGAGGTAAATGTACTGGGCATAGAGACATTTTGTGGGTTCTTTAAAAGCACAGGCTTTAAAATGTCAAAGGATTTGATGTGACATGTGTCACCTGTGAAATGGGGTTAATCATGGTATATCTAAGAGGACTGTTGTGGAGACCCAAAGAGCCAGTGGATGTAAGGTATATAGGCAAGTACTATGTATAACACATTGTAGGCCTCTACAGAATGAGTAGCCATCATTGGTATTACTGAAATCTGCTAAATAAGTTTGAACAATGTTCAGAAAGAGAAACAATTCAGGACAATACTATAGCAGTAGTTTAATTGATGCAGTTGAAGTGATGTCAGAATCAGGACACATTGGGTTCTAGTTTCATTTCTATCCTTGATTTGTTTCATGAACTCAAGCAAGTCCCTCCCTCTCTCTAGACCTCAGTTTCTTCATCTGAACCACTGCATTTTGGGTTCCTGAGGATCCTTCTACCATGCTTGTTCTAGTTCTCTCATTCATTTAAGCCTGTAATTGTCTCTCTAAGACAAGTGACAGATTGGTACCATCCTTTTCATCTACTGGTTTCCCAGTGCCTTTCTCCTGCAGGCTTCCTGTGCCCTCTGCTGGTTTCAGGGAGGTGCTGGCAAGCTTTCTTTGGGGATGCTAAACACCCATCGAGGGAAAAGAGAAAGTGCAGTGGAAAAGCTGCATATTAGGGGCATCAGTGTAGGTCAGGAGTTCTAGTGAAAAACTGGTTGATCGGTTCATTTTGCAGATGATGATGACACTGAACCCCAGAGAAGGGAAGGAAATTCCCCTGACACACAGAAATCAGAAGTTAAGCAGTACATGAGAGTTCTACCACAGGCTCTACCACAAACCTTATCCTCCCTCTGGATTTTAGTAGTCTCTGTCTGCTGAAGTCTTAGTCTTACCCTAGGAATCTAACATATATGAAAACAATACATTGTAAAGCAGCATCAGTCACACACTGCATTGAATTATATAGACAAATAGAATTCAGTCTGATAAATGGAACAAGCTTAGTTTTTTGTGTGTGTTTCCCATAGAAACAGCTTTAGTTGGCATCCTCTCAGGTGGTTTATTTATTTATTTTTCACTTACTTTTCAGTTGCACAGTTAGACTTATTGTGAGTGATTTACATGGAGGAGCTGAATATGATTGAAGTACACTATATGTAGTATGAAAATAATAGACTAATGAAACACATTGAAGAGGGTGATTTGTTTATTTAGTTACTAGGGCTTGGATTCAGTGATTCATGCTTGCTAAGCCAGTGGTCTACCACCTGAGCCATGTCCCACCCCTTTTTGTTTCAAATATTTTTCCAATAAGAGTTTTGGTTTTTATGCCGGGCCTCAGGCCAGCCAGGACCAAGAGTCTCATATTTAGCTTCCCACATAGCTGGGATAAAAGACATAAACCACTGTGATCAATACCACATTTAGCTTTTATTAGTTGAGAATGGGTCATGTGTTTTTGTCTGGCTAGCCTGTTCTGAACCACAGAACTCCCATCTCAGCCTTCTGAGCAGCTAGGATTATAAGCATAAGCCATCACATGTGGCTAGTATGTTTTATTTATTTTTTCTTGTGCCTGTACTGGGCTTAAACTCAAGGCCTTATGTACTCACTTGAAGTTTTTTCCACTCGTGGCTGGTACTCTACCACATGAGCCATGCCTCCACTTCTGGCTTTTTGAGATTTAATTGGAGATATAAGAAGCTCTTGGATTGTTTACCCAGGCTGACTTTGAACCTCAATCTTCAAACCTCAACCTCCTGAATAACTAGAATTGTAGGTGTGAACTACTGTCATCAGGCTTGGGTATTTTTAATTTTGAAATCTAAGCTTCTGAAACTGTGACTTCTTTGAGCCAGATGTGGCTGTAGTCAGGCCTAGGACTACTGTTTTTTACACGAGATGATTTAGCTTGAAGGAAGTGATATCAAAGGGTAGAGATAGGTTCTTATCAAAGATCAGCAGGAACTTGAACTTTTCCGCATCTTACTCTCTGTACTTGGGAAACAGGAAGAGTAATACTAATAATAATAGCTAACATTTATACACTGTTAACTTTGTGCCCAAACACTTTTCTTAGCATTTTACATGTATGATGATGAGTTAGGGACTCTTAAAAAAGAAAATGATCACAATAAATACCTGACTGAACATGAAACAAACAAATACACAGATGCACATACAATAGGATGTGGCCAAGATACACTGTACAATAAATGTTACAAATCTGCATTATTTTTTTCTTGGGCTGTTTTGGTGCTTGAGTTCAGGGCCTGGGTGCTATCTCTTAGCTTTTTCACTCAAGGCTAGTGCTCTAACACTTGAGCCACAACTCCAGTTCCAACTTTTTACTGATTAATTGGACATAAGAGTCTCACAGATTTTCCTGACTCAGCTGGCATTGAACTTTGATCCTCAGATCTCAGCCTGCTGAGTAGATAAGGGTTACAGGTGTGAGCAAACAGCACCTGACTTGCATTCATTATTAAAAGCACAGGTTACAGGAAGAGATAATACTTCAAGCCCATCATTAGCTTACACTTTAGTGAGAATTAGAACACAAAGGAAAAAGAGGAATAATGGAAAAAAATGTTAGATGTGCACAAGACTTTATGCTTTGCAGAATTCTTTTCTATATATAAAGTGATTTATAAAACTACTCATTATTTTTATCATTATCATCATCATTATTATTATCACTATTCCCATATGACAGATGAATAACTTGAGACATGATATATGAGAAGGAAAACATTAAACTTGGAGTCAAAAAGTCGAGCTATAAAATCCTTTTTCACTATACTGAACATATGACTTTCACCTAAATTCTTGAGTTTATTTTTTCATTTATCAACGGGAAATAAGTCTCTCCTGTCTCCTTTCTAGGGAAGGAAGAAAATGCAGATATGTCAAAAATTAATTATTATGTTGGGTTCCAGTGACTCATGTTTGTAATCCTATCTACCCAGGAGACTGGTTTAGAGTTGAGGTTCAAAGCCTCTATTGGGGAGAGTGTAAGAGTCTTATCTCCGGGCTGGGAAGGTGGCTCAGTGGTAGAGCACTTGCCTTGCATGCCTGAGGCCCTGGGTTCAACTCCTCAGCACCACATAAGCAAAAAAGAAAAAAGCCGGAAGTGGCACTGTGACTCAAGTGGTAGAGCACTAGCCTTGAGGTGAATTGCTGAGGGACAGCGGCCAGGCCCAGAGTTCAGACCCCACGACCAGACCCAAAACAAAACAAGAGTCTTATCTCCAGCATCAAAAAGCTGGAAATAGAGCTGTAGCTCAAGTGGTATAATGCCAATCTTGAGCAAGAAACCTAAGGGAGAGTATCCAAGCCCTGAGTTCAAGCCCCAATACCCCCCACTGCAGAACCCTAATTATGGGTTCTTTTTGTTGTGTTGCTTTCACTTCTAGGATTTCACTTGATCCTCCCTCCAAACTCTCCTGGTGTTCTATTGGTCTCATTTTATTATGCTTCACCTATAAATGATACTCATAACCACTCTGTATTAGGCAGAATTGTGTCTCTCTGAAAATGTATGTTCAGATTAGTACTAACCCTCTACGTCTATGAATATGACTTTCCATTTAGAAATAAAGTCTTTGTAGATATAATCAAGTGGTAGGGGAAAAACAAAGGAGGAGGCAACAGTGCTAGATAAGAAATGTACTTGTTATCTTACTCAAATAACTGTAACTCCTCTGTACAGTATTTTCACAATAAAAAAACTTATTAAAAAAAAGAAAGCTCATCCTAGATTAGTTATCTAATCCAATGATTGGTGTTCTGACAAGAAGCAGGAAATTAGACATACACACAAAGGTACAGAGAAAAGGACTATGTTATGATGGAGACAAAAATTGGAGTTATGCAACCGTAAATCAAGAAATGCCAAGAATGGTTGGGAGTCGGGGGCCATTAGGAGCAAAAGTAGTCAAGGAAATATTCATCCATAGAGGCTTAAATGGGTATGGCACTGCTCAGATCCTAATTTCAAACTTCTGGCTTCCATAACTGGGAGAGTAAGTGCTGGTTCTTTTCTTTCCACATGTGTTGTGCCAGTCCCAAGGCTTGGACTCAAGAGCCTGGGGGCCCTGTCCCTGAGCTTTTTCAGTTAAGTCTGTCACTCTACCACATGAGACACAGCTCCACTTCCAGTTTTTTGGTGGTTAATTGGAGATGACTCCCACAGGCTTTCCTTCCTTCAACTGGCTTTGAACCATGACCCTCAGGTATCAGCCTCCAGAGTAGCTAGGCTTTCAGGCATGAACCACGGGTGCCTGGCCTTTCTCCACATTTTTTATTAGCATCAATTATTTGTAAATGGCTGATTTTTATTAGCTCTTTTTATTATTTTATATTAGTTATTCATGGAGAGGATTTCATTGTTACATTTACACACGTATTTACAACACATTCTAATAAATCTCAGCCCCCCCCCATTCTCCCTTCCACCATACTTCCTTCCAAAAACAATTTAAACAGATCTCATTTTTTTCATTTTCATAGTTGCAAATAATCTATTTTGCTTGTATTCCTGGGAGTTTCATCTTGACACATCCATATATGCATACAATGTACCTTGATCAGGCTCACCCCCTCCCTCAATACTGGTTCTTTTAAGCCATTTTTTTCATAGTAATATATTATGCCAGCCCTGCTTATATAACTTCCATCCTTCAAACAAGGTCACTGAATACAAGTACAGTTTAGAAAGCAATCTGGTTAGGTTATTTTCATCTTCATAACCATGGGCAAACCTCCCATACAATGATGTTATTGTGACCAATGAGGTGGAGGTTTTCAAATCATGTAATAAAAGAGAATGGGGAGGGGTATCTCAACTTGGGAGGTATTCTCAATCTATTTATTTATTTGTTTATTTGAGTTAGTCCTTAGGCTTGAACTCAGGCTCTGGGTGCAGTCCCTGAGCTTTTTTGCACAAGGCTAGTGCTCTACCATTTGAACTACAGCTCCATTTCTGGCCTTCTGGTGGTTAATAAGAGATAAAACGTTTCATGGACTTTCCTGTCCAGGCTGACTTCACTCAGATCTTCAGATCTCAGCCTCTGGAATAGCTAGGATTACAGGTTGTAAGCTACTGGCACCCAGCAAAATCTTATTTTATTTTTAAAATTATCTTTTGTTCAAAGGGTGTCAATTCAACATACCAGTGTATGAGTACATTTCACCCCCTTTATTTTTCCCTCCCATCTATCCCAACTCAAGATCTTATTACAGAGGTTAACCCCATCCTTCATTTCTATGTGGAATCAAAGTGTCCAGGTTTCAATCATGTACTTTACATATGTTGTCTAGCAGCCCTTAAGGGAAGAAACTCTTATAAGGTGTTATATGCAGATGAGGAAATTGAGACTCAGAGAGATGAATCATTTGCCTCAGGTCTCACATTGAGTAAATGTTAAAGTCTAGCAGATGCAAAATTCTCACTCCCTGAATCCCAATATAAACACATGCAAAAATAAAAGGCTACAATTAGATGCTATTTCCTTTAAATCATTTTGGTGCTTGTCATTTGTTCTAACACTTCCTGATACCTTTTAGGCTCGTGGTAATTGGGGAATTCACCTGCATCAATTGATGATGCATGTTAAACCTGCTTGGGTTTGGAGGCTGGTCTTGATGACACCCTCCAATGGGAAGTTCTGCTGTTCAAACTAAGGGTTGGCCTGCTGTCCACTTCTACTGAGTCATCTCTTTTTTTTTCAGGCCTTTTTGCCCTCAGCTGAGTCATCACCAAGGACTCTACCACTCAAAATCCTCTTGGAAAAATGCCATTCTGTGCCTATCTCACCGAATGTCCCTGTGGAGGTTGTCTGGAAGAAACCCATAAGGCTTCGTACTGGTATGTCTTTTATAACTTAATTTATATTATCAGGATATGCTAGGTAGCTCTCATGCATAGACTAACTGTGCTGACATGTATCCTCCTCTATGCTCTCCAGTTGACCTGTGCTTTCTATTCAACTGGACCTTAGTTACCTCCCAGAGCTTCAGAATGGGCCCTTTCAGATTCAGTTCACCAATCTTGCCTGCCAGGCTCTTATTGCTTGCAAATAAAGCTACATCTTTACCACGGGCCAATGGCCAATGGCCTCACTCCTATAATCCTCGCTACTCAAGAGGTGAGATCTGAAGATCCCAGTTTAAAGCCATCCTGGGCAGGAAAAGTCCATGAGACTCATATCCACTTAACCACTAGAAAGCCAGAAGTGGAACTGTGCCTCAAGTGTTAGAGTGAGTACCAGCCTTGAATTTAAAAGCTAAGGGGCAATGTCTATGTCCTAAGTTCAAGCCTGAATACCAGCAACAAAAATAAGTTAAAAATAGATGTAAAGATAGATAAATACATTAATAAATGCTACATCTTTTGTTACAACTTGGGGGCAATCCATGCTCTTGGATCCTTGGCTCCTGTCCCTGAGCTATTGTCACTCAAGGTTTCTGCTCTACCATTTGAGCCACAGCTCCAGTTGCTACTTGGAGATAAGAGTCTTAAAAACTTTCCTATTCAAGCTGGCTTTGAATCAGGGTCTTCAGATCTCAGACTCCTGAGTAACTAGTATTGCAGGCAAGAGCCACTTTGTCCGGCTTCTCATCCACTTTATAACAAAACAATGTGGGTGAATGTTGGTTATACTTAGGACATTATAGCATTTCTTTCCAGTCTCTAAAAGTTTGGGCTTTGTAGCTCCTCTGATCTGGTTTATGCTCCTACTTGTTCCTTTAATTCCTTTACTCCATATGTTGGGGCACTTTGTGGGATGATTTGACTCCAAGCTTATTTCTAACCCTCTGATTCTACCTCAGTATTTCAAAGAAAGTAAGAGTCAAAGAATTAAGCTGATTGTATCTTCTATAGGATCATTTCACTCAGAAATGATGGCTAGAAGTTAGGGTGGCAGTAAAAAGAAAAATAATTCTGGGGGATTTGAGTGGTCCTTTTGTTCCCAAATGTGGAAACAGGGTTTGAAAGGAAATGAAAAGGAATCTGCTTAAGGTCACGCAGTCAGGTTCATGGCATAGTTATGTCCAAGGGCTTCAATCACTTGACTTTCCACCATGGCCAAATGTTACTTTACTCTAGTTCTAGGCCAAATCCTTAAATATTATGAGGTCAGGCTTTACCCAGAATCAACTTGAATGGGATCACCAGCCACTCCCTTCTCCTCTAAGGCGATTTTCCAGTTGGCGGGTATTAAGTAACAAATTGAGAAAGTTGCCAATATTTGCCATTATTTTATAAGTCCCCTGCCTGGGAATGATACAATCTATCACAATCCTTATGAGATCAGATCAGGAAGTCTATTACCAAGGAACTGGTCATGATACTGTCTAGATAAATAGATTCATTTTTGCCTATTAAAGAATTACAAGCAAGAAAGTGTTTAAGGTAAACTGAGTAAGTTTATTTGAAAATAAAGGGAAAGCTGTGAAAGTAGCTAACTCTCCATCCAGACAGAAGCCCAGAGTTCAATGGTCAGTTTTATAGAACAGGGCTCCTTCCTTATCTCCTCTCCTGGCCTGGGCATTGATCACTTGATGGCTCATACATGCACCACCCTAGCTCTTTTCCATAGACTGAGAAGAAGAAACATTTGAGCATAAACCCAAGGCACTATGGGAACAAGAAGTGCCATGATGACACATGTTATCTGCCACTTGTTATGCCTGTCACTTTTGAATCCCTATTTTTGCAGTTCGTCCCCCCCAACCTCCCATCTCCCTGCCACCAATGTTTCTCATCTCTTTTTCTTCCTGTTAAGAGATAGACCTAGCCACTACCTGGCAATTCAGAGGCTTTTGTGCAGCTGCTACTGCCTACTGCCAAGTACATCAGACATGACCCTCACCAGCCTCCTGATTGTTAGAAGCAGATGCCCCTCAGAATGCAAGTTGCAAGTTCAGTAGAGAGAGAGTTAATAATCATTATCCTAAAGACCATTCTGGGCTTATGTATAGATGACAGATGGAAAAATATGCCCTCAAGACTGGTTCAGGTCTTACAGCACCTCAGCAGTTACTCTCACCTCTAGGATATAAGTGGCTCCCTCATTGCGGCTTTGCTTCTCAAGGTCCCAATAAGACACTTGGGGCTAAAAATATCCCTGAGAAAGAGAGTGACATCAGAACCCCATTTGGGAAGCCAGTTGTCATGTGGTTCCTTTTATAACTCTGACCCTGCTGGTGATAGGATCCAAGGACCCTATTCAGATCATGGCTAGTATTTGATTTGCATCCATCTTTCCCAGGGCCTTAAAGACTTCAGTTCATTTTGTCCTGTTCAGTTTCTTTCTTTCCACCAACTTCCCGCACATACTCCTACTAGCTCCTCCTTATTGGCTTCTAATCTGGAAGTTGACAGGGAAAACCAGTAAAGTAGAAAGAGGTACAACTTTGGAATTGGATAGGCCCCGCCTCATTTTTTTTGGCATAACATTTTGGGTCCTCAGTTTCCCATGTGAAGACTGAGTTGTCTCTCAGCAGTGTTGTGAAGATAGAACAAAATTGAATCTATGCTTGTCCCCACTATATTTCTTACACACAAAGGTTTGCTCATTTGCTCAGTTTTGGCAAATTTCTTTTTCTCCACTGCCCTTCACCAATTCTATATGCCTAGAGACGTTTTGTGCAGATGCACATATGTCACTGTGGGTGTAACCTGAATACTGCTTAGTACATAAGCTGCTTCCTCTCATTCAGTCATTTACTAACTCATTCAAAAGGCATTTATTGAGTAACATCAGAAAGTCCGTGGAGTTTGTTTCCTGAAAAACTAGGATGCCAGAATGGGCTATAGTTTTGAAGTTAGGTACATTTGAATTTGAATTGTGCTTCTGACATTTACTACTTGTAAAGCCCGAAATAAATAACTTCACTTTGAGAATCCATTTTCTTATTGGTATCCTTGGGGTAATAATTTTGACCTCATAGTGAAAAATGTAAGGTTCAAAACGTCTTAGAGAAATTAATATATTTTATAAATTCTGGTGGTTCATACATGTAATCCCAGCTATTCAGAAGGCTGAGATCTGAGGATCAAAATTTGAAGCCAGTTCCAACAGGAAAGACTTTTATCTCTAATTAACTAGAAAAATTCTGGAAGTAGAGCTATGGATCAAGTAGTTGAGCAACAGCCTACAGCAAAAAAAAAAGTTAAACACAAAAATAAATAAATAACAAATAGCTAATAACTAGTATATGTCTGGGACAAGCAGAAAAGGTCAGATAAGATGATGTTAAACGAAATGAACCCCAAGATAGGGAAACAAGTGTTTTTTTTTATTCCTTTCTATTGTTTCTAACGTATTTATAAGGTACTATGTGATTTTTTTTTGTTGCTTTGTATGTCCCTCCCCAACCGTATAACCCCTGTTTTCACTGTATTTGATGTTGGTATAATTTGTGGAGGGGAAGGGAAAAAACAAATTGTTTCAATAGAGATACAGGTGGACCCTTTGCAACAATGAGATGTACGAGGCACTATGTCAAAAAACGAACTTTACAATTTAGGCGGGAAAGGGGGGAGCAGGCAGTGTAGCAGAGGATGTGGGAAGGAAGGGATGGTAGAGGAAAAACAAAAGAGGAGGCAACAATGCTGGAGAAGAAGTACTCATTACCTTGCTCATGTAACTGTAACCCCTCTGTACAGTATTTTCACAATAAAAAACTTAATAAAAAATAGCTGTAAATGATAATGGCAACAACAATAGTAATAATAATAATAATACAGAATCCAGGCCCCTTGTAAATATTTGTTGATGCCAATATCAGAGTTGAAGATTGGCTTCCCAAATGAAATAGAAGAAAAAGTCTATTCTATTCTATTAATTGCTGGTATCAGGATTTGAACAAAGAGCCTCACATTCTGTCAGCTTGCTTGCTTGGTTGGTGCTCTACCACTTGAACAGCAATTCCAGATTGGCTATTTTGTGCCAATCCTGAAACCTGAACTCAGGGCCTGGGTGCTTAAACTAAGTTTTTGTTCTAAGCTAGCACTCTACCAATTGAGCCACAGCTCCATTTCCAGCTTTTTGCTGGTTAATTGGAAATAAGAATATGATAGACTTTCTTGCTCGAGATTGCTTTGAAACTTTGATCCTCAGATCTCAGCCTTGTAAGTAGCTAGGATTACAGGAGTAAGCCACCAGCCCCTTGACAGAGTGGCCTTTTGCTGGTTATTTTGAAGATGAAGTCTCTTGGACTTTTCTGCCTGTGCCAGCCTCAAACTATGATCTTCTGAATCCCAGCCTCTTTTGTAAGATTATATGTGGCATAAGCTGCCAGCACCTGATCAATTCTATTTTAAAGAGTCCCTTTGCAGGTATGCCAATACACGTCATCCCACATATTACCTGAGCTCTCTGCTCAAACTACTTGAGGATCAGCTGATTCAAATTCTGCTTTGGGAATAGTATTCAAATCATTTCCCATTGAACATTCCCATAGAGTCTCTCAATAGAGATGCCACTGATTTGGGAAGAATCTAGCAATTAGAAGCAATCTTGAGCAAGACAGTTTATAAGCAAGAAAGAAGAAAGTGATGTATGTTTACTCATTATTTGTATATTTTAGTGATGATACTACTATTTGATAACTGAGCCAGGTGTAAAGGAATTTGAGCTCTGTTGCTGGGTTTCAGAGTGGTATGTGCTTGAGTGTAGTCAGTTCTAATTATTCCCTTTTAGACAGCCTCAGTATTCTCATCCTAGAAATAGAAGCAGTAGGGTAGTAGCTTATGCCAGTAATCCTAACTACTCAGAAGTCTGCGATCTGAAGATCCTGGTTCAAAGCCAGCCCATTCAGGAAAGTTCATGAGACTCTTATCTCTAAGTAACCATCACAAAGCCAGAAGTGGAGCTGTAGTTCAAATGGTAGAGCACCAACCCTGAGTGCTAAGAAACAGTGCCCAATAAATAAATATTTTAATCTACTTCAGTTTGGACTCAACCTAAATGGTATTTTCTCATCACAGCTAACTTGGATCAGATCCCCAAGAAGCGAGAAAGCCGCAAGTACATTGGTGGATATCGGAAGCCTAAGAGATCTGGCAAAAAATTAGTTGCTAATAAGGTAATACCCTTTTCTTCATTCCTTTGGAACTTTCAAGGCTTCTAGCCCAATTTACCTCCTCTGAGGTTCTTTTTCTCTACATATATTGTGAATTTTGGTGTTTCCAACTTGTGGAATGGATGCAATTATTCAGACAGATTTTTGAGCTATATTATGGCTACGTAAATGTTGGGAGCATTAATATGTTTCCCTGAGGTTTCTACATGAGAAAAATCAAGGACACCTTATGGTTTCCATGCAGCATGCTGCTACTGTGTCTTTTGCTGCCTTTTGCTGTGGGGGAGCTGTGAGATTTATACCCTGGATACCTTGGTTTGCTTTATTACATTCTTTGGGGGTTCATGAGTATTTTCAATGTTAACTGGTGACATATTTATAAGCATTTTCTTGGAGAAGTTATTTCGGAAATACATATTAGAAGGCTGGTGTTTAAGAGTTCTGTGTTATGTAGGAGGGTTTTTTGGTTTTTTTTTTTTTTTTGATGCTGGTCCTGGGGCTTGAACTCAGGGACTGGACACTGTCCCTTTGCTTTTATTCTCAAGGCTACTGTTCTACCACTTGAACCAGAGCTCCACTTTCAGTTTTTTGGTGGTTAATTTTAGATAAGAGTCTCATGAGGCCAGGCACCGATGGCTCACGCCTGTAATCCTAGCTACTCAGGAGGCTGAGATCTGAGAATTGCGGTTCAAAGCCAGCCCGGGCAGGAAAGACCGTGAGACTCCTATCTCCAATAAACCACTAGAAAACCGAAAGTGGCGCTGTAGCTCAAGTGGTAGAACGCTCGCCTTGAGCTGAAGAGCTGAGGGACAGCGCCCAGGCCCAGAGTTCAAGCCCCACGACCCACAAAAAAAAAAGAGTCTCATGAGTATTTTTTGCCTAATCTGGCTTTGAACCACAATCCTAAGATCTCAGCCTCCTGATTAGCTAAGATTTTAGACATGAACCACCAGTGCCCAGCTATAACCATGTCTTTACATCCAAGTCTGTAAGGTGAACCATTACATGAACCATTGTGACTTTGCCTTTCCTGATATAACTGTGCAGAGTCATGTCCTATTACATTCTTGTTAAAGTGCTACTTTTGTGCATGTATGGGTTTCATGCATAATTCCAATGTGATTTTTTTAACTTAACCTTGCCTGTGTGCATTGCTCTCTGTGTGTGTGTGTGTGTGTGTGTGTGTGTGTGTGTGTGTGTGTGTGTTTCAGGACTGCAAACGTGGTCTTAAGCATTTTAAGTCTCCTAAACCACTGGTATATGTATGCAGGTGTGTTTGTATGTATACATGTATAGCTTTCTATATATTTTTTGTCTTATTGTGCTTTAGGTGTTTTGACAAGTAATGCCTTTTATTCCTTATTCTTTTATTTCTTTTTTGTGTTGTACCTCTTCCGCCACAGCTCCACTTTTAGCTTTCTGGTGGTTAATTTCTCATAGACTTTTTTTTTGGCCTGGGCTAGCTTTGAACCACAACCCTCATCTCAGCCTCTTGAGTAGCAAGGATTACAGGTGTGAGCCTGTAATATATATACCATATTATAGTATATATTTATGTGGACCTTTCTGTTTGTATCTTTTTGTTTGGGAATGTCTACAAATGGCTATCTTCTATGTGTTTATATTTCTTCTTGATCAGTTTTTTTGGGGGGACAAAGGTTTTCAAAAATATAAGGCATAGTTTTGTGGCTAAACTCAGGTGAGTAATAGCAGCCAGGAACACAACCTTCAGAGAGGTTTGGTCTAGTAGCTTACCCACTTCCAACAACTAGAAAATTTCCACTTGAAACAGGCTCTTAGCCACTTTCCCTGAGGAAGCAAATCTTGGTAAAGTTCCAAAAATGCTCCTTACCCCTCTCACTTATTTCAGAACTCCTGATTACTTTTCAAAGAACATCTCTTCTGGAATTCAGGATGCATTTTTGCAGGAGGATGGTTCCAGCAAGATAAAGCATCCAGGTACATTTGAGCAGCTGAAATACCTTTGTGTGCAGAGGCAGGGGGAAAGGAAGAGATCCTGAGCTAGAACTCAAGGCCTTGTGATCTGACTTGGCTTTTTTGTTCAAAGCTGGCACTTTACCACTTAAGCCACAGCTCCATTTCTGACTTTCCGCTTGCTAATTGGGACATAAGAGTCACACAGACTTTTCTACTCAGGCTTCAAAGTGCAATCCTCACATTTCAGCCTCCTGAATAGCTAGGATTACAGGCGTGAACCACCAGTGCATGACTTGGAACTCAAGGTTTTTTTGTTTGTTTGCTTGCTTTTACTATCAGGTCCATGTTGTTTTTATATAATTCACCTGTATTACCTTCATAAATTTGGATTTAAAGCCTCTTTTGTCCTGAGAATTCAGACCATTTTTGACTTGTTTTGTTATTATGTAATTTATGTGTAAGGAAAACTCACCAAATCCAAGTGTATAACTGGATGCATTTTGACAAATGCATGTAGTCATATAACCACCAACAGAGTTGTGATATACAACATTTTATCAGTATTCCCTCCCCCCCCCAATTCCCCTTGTCCCTTTAGTAACTTCTATCCCCATACTTCCTTGCTAGCATCGTTCTTCTTACTCTCTTTATAATTTTGCTCAGACTTTCCAGCTGGCAATAGCTTGTCTTCAGAAAGATGTGAGGACTATAATCTTTGTTGTGAATTTTGTAACCTTATAGAGAGCAGAAATTATTTTCTCCAAGTCACCCAATGTTTGTCCATTCACTTACACATTAATTTATAACAACGACTCTGTTCTATGCATTGTGTTTGGTAATTTTTTAATGCCTACATTCTCAAGGAGTTCACATTCTAATTAGAAGATATCCATAAGCCAGCAAGAAACCAGCAATTCCGATACATCTTGAGGGAAAAGGTTTGGATCCTAGGTTAAGAAATGTTTAATTTTATTTGGGGAAGAACAAATTGGATCCTGAATTCCAGAAGAGATGTTCTTTGAAAAGTAATCAGGAGTTCTGAAATAAGTGAGAGGGGTGAGGAAGACTGTTCGACATTTCTTTCCAGGCCAAAAGAGGACATAGGTAAGGTGTGGAGACATGAATCAGCACACATGCTTACAGAACAGCAAGATAGAATATATAGTAGGCAAAATTTCTGGCAAAAGCTCAGAGTATTCTAAAGGATGAAAGTTCTATTGGGATTGATAACAACTATGACATCAAACTGGAGAGCTTTAGCAAATACCAGGATGATAATCATCTTCTTACGTCATGAGGTTTTGGGAGTCTTTGGTGTTAGCCATGTGAGGTAACATATTCTTATAATCCTAGCACTTAGGAGGCTGGGGCAGAAGGGTTATGAGTTCAATGCCAATCAGGGTTACATTGCAAGACTGCTTCAAAAATAAAAAGAGTAATATTGGGAGTTGGAGCAAAGTTTAGCCTTAAAAGCAGCTTTCATTTCCTTGCTGAGATGGTAGAGAGATGTTATCTAAGGAAACTGGAGGGTATTACACCATTTTCATTTTAATTCTCCAAGAAGGGCAGAAACCTTTCTAAACATTACCCTTGGTTTCATACCATTGAATTTTCAGCTGGTGGGGCTCTCAATGATAACAATGCCATATTTTTCATGAACTTGTTAACCTGACCCCATTTATGTATCTTAATACCGGCTTTAGAACTAGGTGAACCTCACTCTTCTGGAGGTCCAAATCTTTTCTGAAGGAGATATTTTCTTATCTATCCCCTTGGTCAGGAATTGTGTTCTGGAGTCAAATACATAGGAGTTTCTATATGCTTCGAACTCTTGTTTAACTTTTTCACTATGCCACTTGAGCCACATCTCCAGTTCTGGCTTTTTGCTGGCTCATAAGTCTTTTCTGGCTGGGCTAGGTACAAATCGCGATGATCAGATCCCAGTCTACTACGTAGCTAGGATTACAGGTATGAGCCACTGGTATCTGCCTAAATAATACTACAATGTATTATTTATTTTTTTTATTTTATTGTAAAGATGCTGTACAGAGGGATTACAGTTACATGAGTAAGGCAAAGAGTACATTACTTGTTGATCACTGTTACCCCTTCCCTTGTTGTTGTCCCACTATCCCTTCCCTCCCCCACCCACACTCCTCCCCACTCCTCCCCTACCCCCTTAAGTTGTAAAGTTCATTTCCAAGATACTGTCCTGTGGGTATCCTTGTAGCAATAGGTCATCCTGTGTCCTTGTTTCAGCAATGTATTATTTTTAAAGTTAAAGGTGATGTGAAAGTATACCATTAGCTAAATATTAAAATCTTTTTGTGCCTCTGCTAGGGCTTGAACTATGGCTTGGATGCTCTTTTAGCTTTTTCACTCAGTGTCTGGAACTACAGCTCCACTTTCAATATTTTGGTAGCTAATTGAAGATAAGAATCTAATAGAATCTCCTGCCCTGGTCTGGCTTCAAACTATGATTCTCATATCTCAACCTCCTGAGTAGCTAGGATTACAGGCATGAGCCAATGGAACCCAGCATTAAAATCTTAAAGACAAGATTATCATTATTTTTTTCCTTTTGCCTTAAGATCCCATATGGCTTGGAACAGCTCTTCTTAGTCCCCTTGAATTTCTCCCCAATAGAAAAGTATGATTCACTAAATGGAATGAGTGCAGTCTCTGCATATGTTTGGAGCTTTCTCTCTAAGAAAAAGTTCTAAACTATATAGTAAGGAACATCATCATGGTTAATGGAGTCAGACAGCCAGCATATGAATGTTAGGTCTGCTACTTATTACCTCTGTGCCCTTGCACATGTTATTTAACCTTTCTGTATCTCACTTTCTCTGTAAAGTAGTGATAAAGATAATAATAGTTCCTCCTTCACAAGCTGTGCTGAGGATTAAGGTAATTAATATATGTGAATATCTAAGCAAAGATTCCTGTATGTGATATGTGTCCAGTGAACATTTACTGTTGCTATGTTTGGTTTAGCACATCTTGAAGAAGAGTAGTGGTGTTACAGTAGGTGACTGAGGCAGTTGGTTGGGTCACCATTCCTGCTGTTCTATCAAAGCATCTCAAATTTCTTGCTTGAGAGAAACAGTTAAAGTACATTATTTCTAAAATCTGTTTTCTGTATTAGAATAGCATACTAAATATCATGTATACCTAAAATAAATGCATATTAATAAGTATTATTTATATTTATTACAACTTCTATGACAATTTTTAAATTTGGACTGAGAGCAGCTATTTTATATTCATCTATCTAAACTGTTGAGAAAAGAGCTGGACTGTTTATAACATAACCAATAAAACTTCTTTGAAGTTCTAAAATAGCTCATACTCCATTCTCTCTTTAGAGAGAGTACAGAGGAATAGGAGACCTTGCCTAGATGTACAACTCTATGAAAAGGAACACTGTACTTGAGATTGATTGGTTCATTTATTCTCATTTACTCTATGAGCATTACCTGAATGCTTACTTTGTTCCAGATCTTGTGCTAACCCATAGATATACAAAAAGGAACCATACTCTGTCTCTGTCTTTAATGGGAAGAAGTAGAGGAGAAAAACACAGACTCTTACAACTTGAGATCAGTGTCCCCTTCCCAATCTATATTAGTCAGGGTTCCCCAGAGAAATATAAGTAAATTGGTTTATATGTGGGGTGACCAGCCACCAGAGCTGATATTGCAGTTTGCAGACTGTGAAACAGGAAGAAGTGATGTTCTAGATGGAACCCGGAAATACCCTCTAACTTGGAGGAAACGTAGTCATTTTGTTTTAGTTAAGTCTTCAACTTATTGAATGAGGCCCACTTATATTATGAAGGGCAATATACTTACTGAGAAAAATGTGACTCTCATGAAAAAACCCGCTTTAAGAAATTACACAAATAGCCGGGCGCTGGTGGCTCACGCCTGTAATCCTAGCTACTCAGGAGGCTGAGATCTGAGGATCACGGTTCAAAGCCAGCCCGG
>NW_012267403.1:546674-588415 GCF_000151885.1 Dipodomys ordii | reverse complement strand
ATTCCAATGGTCCTGAGGTCTGTTCTTGTGCCAGTACCAAGCTGTTTTGATTACTATGGCTTTGTAGTAGAGTTTGAAATTTGGTATTGATATTTCTCCAACACTCTTCTTTCTGTTAAGGATCGTTTTTACTATTTGGGGTCTTTTATTGTTCCATATGAATTTTTGGATTGCCTCTTCTATTTCCTTGAAGAATGAGGTTGGAATATTTCTTTGACCAGCGGGGGGTGGGGGGAGGGGAAAGATGGGAAGGGATGGGAAGGGGAAACAAAGGAGGAGGCAACAATGCTTGATAAGAAATGTACTCATTGCCTTGCCCATGTAATTGTAACCTCTCTGTACGGTATTTTCACAATAAAAAATGTTTTAAAAATACACAACTGGACTCCACTTTGGTTCCAGACTCTAAAGAGAGTTGACAGTCTGGCTACTTTCCTTTCATGGATTTCCTTTCCCTTTTTTTTTTTGTTGGTCATGGGGCTTGAACTCTGGGCTTGGGCGCTGTCCTTGTGCTCTTCAGCTCAAGGCCAGCATTCTACCGCTTGATCCACAGCACCACTTTCAGTTTTCTAGTGGTTTATTGGCGATAAGAGTCTCATTGACTTTCCTGCCCGGGCTGGCTTTGAACCACGATCCTGAGATCTCAGCCTCCTGAATAGCTAGGATTACAGGTGTGAGCCACCAGCGCCTGGCTCCTTTCACTTTCAAATAAACCTTACTCTGTTTACCTATTTTAAAAAAATTCTTTCAGCTCTTCTAAGTCCTGTGCCTTTCCAAACATATTTTAGAATATATTTGTCTGTATCTACAAAATAACTAGCTTGGAATTACATTAAACCTCTAGATCAATTTGGAAAGAATTGGCATCTTCACTATGTTATGTCTCCCAGTCCATTTTGCTTTTGAAGAGTAGCTTCTGTCTTTCCTTTCACTGCCTTGAATCATGACCTCTTGCCTCCCATCCCTCCCCCTTGGCTGGATACACTAGAGCTCATCCTTGCCATTTTGCTCTGTCTAGCCACTTAGTTCCTATCTCTGCAAGCAGAGGAATTACATTTAGATACCTATTTTCTTGACAATACTAATGAAACAGCCATACCTTCTGAAACACAAATCCTCTGTGCATTTTCACAGCTGGATAAGCATTTTCCACTCTATTTTTTTTGCCTTTGCCTATGGTTACTATGTGCTTGCATCAAAACAAAAAGGATTCAACAAATGCTAGTTCAGTTTTCTCTTTTGACAAGTTGCTTCCAGTCTAAAGAGCCTGAGATTTTTGCCTGGGTAATTGGGAGTGGATGGGACTGCCTTTCTCATCAGTTGGCTTCTTGATATCAAAAGGAAATAAAGCTTATAGAAGTCACAAACCTTATAAACCATGATCATTACAATTTGTCCTGTAAAGGTTAAAATGTGTTTGTGACTTTAACGAAGTATCACTATCCCACAATACTGTGAAATTTATGTAATCATTTAATCTCAATAAAATTATTTTTTAAAAAAAGAAAATAAGAGAGAAGTTACACTTCTGGAGGCTAGGGTCCATATGTCCTTCCTTTTCTTTCAAGAGTAGATTGCATAAAATTACCTAGTTAGGCCTAGCTACTTAGCAGTGCCATGGTTACTACTGAAACTATCATTTCCCTTAGGAGGTCTTTTCTCTTTGTGTCCTGTTGGTTCTTTCTACTTAGAAGGTAGCACCCCCCCTTCACTCCTCATAACCCTGAGTGTGCACATACATGCTGTAGTTCAGAAGGACAAAGGCTAGAACCTTGCTTTTTCACTTTGACACTTCATCACTTCTTCTTGGAGGAAGTGAATCCATTCTTTTTTCTTTTCTCTTTCTTTTTTCTTTCTTTCTTTTTTTTTTTGGTTAGTCATGGGGCTTGAACTCTGGGCCTGAGTGGCGTCCCTCAGCTCTTCAGATGAAGGCTAGTGCTCTACCACTTGAGCAACAGCGCCACTTCCGGTTTTCTGGTGGTTTATTGGAGATAAGAGTTTCACAGACTTTCCTGGCTGGGCTGTCTTTGAACTGCGATCCTCAGATCTCAGCCTCCTGAGTAGCTAGGGTTACAGGCATGAGCCACCAGTGCCCGGCTCCATGCTGTCTTTTTGGTCAGTAGATATCACCTTGGCTCCTGAGAATTTAGACGTTTGCAATGGTCCAAGGGTAAAGAGACATGTTGGAAGGGAAGGAAAAAGACCTTTGGATTGTCAGAGTTGATTGGCCTGCACTGTCCACTTGATCCAACAGCTTTGTTTCAAACTAGGAAACTAAGGTAACTTGTTCAGTTAGTGATAAAGATAAGACCAGGAGACATATCAGGAAGGAAGGAGAGAGTCATCCATGTTGATCTTAGACCCACTTTGAGCTCTCAGATACATCTCCATTCAGGCTTTTGTTGATCCCATGGCAAATGCTGTTATATTGGAGGTCTCTTAAGAAATTGAGAGTGAAAACAGGCACCAGTGACTGATGTCTGTAATCCTAGCTACTCAAGAGGCTGAGATCTGAGGATTGTGGTTCAAAGCCAGCCCAGGCAGGAAAGTCTATGAGACTAATCTCAGTTAACCAGCAAGGGGAGATATGGCTCAAGTGGTAGAACATCAGCCTTAAGCAAACAGCACCCAGGTTCTAAGTTCAAGCTCCAGTGGTGGCATAAAAAAAGAGAATTTTAGAATGAAATAATTGTGATTTTTTTAAACAATGTGAACTAATTCCACAGAAGTTTCTCTTGAAGTTGTATGCTAGGGCCCAGAAATAATTCAACACAACATTTATGCTGTGAGGTTGTGAAAAGGATGAGTGTAATGAGCAATGTCTTGGTACAAGCAGAAAAATCTTCACTGTTACTCACAGGTCTGGTGCTCTATTAATTAAAGCCACTATTTAAATTGCTATTTTTGGGTCTCTTGTACACCATGTATGTACTCTTTATGCATAACTACATTTCATCTCTATAGTTCCTAGTTATTACTTCTTTATAGATGAAGAAATGAGATAAAATGACTTGTCTAAAGTCACAAAAGCAGGAAGTGGAAAAGTTGATATATGAACCTACCTTGTTCTCTAAATGTCATGGTTTTACAAAGTTATTAACCTGTATATGCTTTACATCAGTTCCAGGACTAAACAGCACACTAAAGCTGGTCCTTCAGGGAGATAATAAAATGATTGTTTCTTCTACCTTTCTTCATCTTGGCACTCTTATTAGGCACCACAGACAAGCCAGTCACTGAACATGTTTTCTATAGTGCTGACAGTATAATGAAGAAATAACAGACATATGAAGAAATAACAAGTATTAGGGTTCAGCAAAGGTATTCACTAATTCATTTGTGTAAGTCATTATTGATAATGATATTTGAATGGGTTTTTAGGCCTAAGTAGATATTCTCTAGCTATGAAAGAGGAGTTGATAGGGCAGAAATACTGATATGTGTTCCAGGCAGAGAACACAGCCTAAATAAAACACGAGAACCTGTCATTGGTGTCTCATGCCTATAATCCTACCTATGCAGGAGGCTGAGATGAGAGGATCATGGTTCAAAACTAATCCAGGCAGAAATATCCATGGAAACTCTTCTTTCCAATTAAACAGCAAAAAAGCAAGAAGTAAGGGTATGGCTCAAGGCCCAAGTGGTAGAGTGATAGCCTTGAGTGAAAAAGCCAACTGGGATTACGTGGCCCTGAGACACAGACACAGACACAGACACACAGATACACACACACACACACACACACACACACACACACACACAGATAGAGAGAAAGAGAGAGAAAGAGAGAGAGACACACACACACAGACACACAGACACACAGACAAAGAGCAGGAGTCCTTGCTTTCTTCAGGGAACAGGTGGTAGAGCCTAGACAAGTGCCTCCATGCTAGCAAATTGTTATAGTATGGCTGGGAAGGTGGCTTAATGGTAAAGTGCTTGCCTAGCATGCATGAAGCCGTGGGTTTGATTCCTCAATACCACATGAATAGAAAAAGCAGGAAGTGGTGCTGTGGCTAAAATGGTAGAGCGCTTGCCTTGCATGAATGAGGCCCCGAGTTCAATTCCTCAGCACCACATAAGCAAAAAAGAAAAAAAGCTGGAAGTGGCACTGTGGCTCAAGTGGTAGAGTGCTAGCCTTGAGCTGAAGAGCTGAGGGACAGCACCCAGGCCCAGAGTTCAAGCCCCACTACCAACAAAAAATTATAATAACTTAATACACTATGTAATTTCCCCTAAACCATTTAAAGTTAATTTGTAGTTCTGAGTTTTAGACTACACAATGGTATTCATTGTGGATCTAGGCCTAGAAGCATGGGTTATTTTGTACACTTAATTGAGATTTAATTGTGGATATTGGAAGAAATAGCATGCCAATGTCAACTCAGTGTATCATCTTTTACCCCCAACTCAAATATTTCCTGAGTTGTCTCACACCATGTTCCTCTTAGTTTAGATCTCTTTTTTGAATTGCAAGGAAGTAAGGATCATGTAGCCTTGTTTATGTATCTGCATCTCTTAGTACATTTGGGCCTGTATGTCAGACAATATATAGTAATGTTTTAGAATGTGTGCTCTGAAATCCAGATTGTTTGGAATCATATCTTACCTAATACTTCCTTACTGGATAATCTTTGACAAGCTATTGAATATGGTTATACTTCCATTTTTTCAACTATTAATTCATTATTAAATGAGTATAGTGGTTGGCATATATAAACATTTAATGAAATTTAGCTCTTACATTATTATTAATGTTGACATTATTTCATAATTATCATAAATAATTGGTATTATTCACAATTATTGACTCTGAGTCATATAATAATAAAATTAACATTATTATTATTAAGTTGCTGGTGTCAATAATGATTTCTAACAACAAACCCCACTATCTACTGCTTTTAGATATTCTTTTTTTTGTCTTCATTTTATTTTGTTATTATTTTTTTTCATTTTATTTTATTTTATTTTATTTGTGTGCATACTTACAGAGGGGTTACAATTACATGGGCAGGATAATGCGTACATTTCTTATCAAGCATTGCAGCCTCCTCCTTTGTTCTTTTAGATATTCTTATGAGCTAAAAACCTTTCTCATATTGTGTCAGCATTACATGATCCATGAGTAGGGCATTCTCCACTCTTGCCTATCCACAACCAAGTAAATTTTCAGCAATACAAAAAATCCTTCTCATGGGTTTATATTATTTCTAACTTGCTGATACATACACACACACACACACACACACACACACACACACACACACACACACTTTTTTCAAAGTTAATTAAATTGTCTTTTAAAAACCTAGTCCATTCATCTCTGACTTACATAAGGATTCCTCCTTGTGCAAATTGCTTTAACTGCTCTTTACTTCCGTTTCCTTTTCTATAAAAGTTACTTTACTCTAAAGTTAATGGATGTAAAACAATCATAACAATGTCTAGACCACAATACATGTCTAATAACAAAAGAATCATTGTCATTCTTCTTATTTGCTCTCTGACAATATAAGATGTTCTATATACATCTTAATTTTACTCTTTCCAAAGTTGATGTCTACTATTCTCCAAGATTTCTTTCTTTCTTTCTTTTGTACTAGTACTGTAGCTTGAACTCAAGGCCTGGGTACTGTCCTTCAGGTTTTTGCTCAAGGCTAGCACTGTATCACTTCAGCCACAGATCCAGCTTTTTTGTAGTTAATTGGAGACAAAAGTATCATAGACTTTCCTGTCTGGACTAACTTCAAACTGTGATCCTCAAATCCCAGCCTCCTGAATTGTTAGGATTACAGGTATGAGCTGCTGGCATCTGACTTCCTCCAGCATTTCTTGTGACCATGTATTTGAATACAGAGTGATTGTCCCAGAGTTTTGCTGTTAGCTAGTAATGTGAGTTAAATTATTTTGCTATCAAATTAGTAGTAGTTAGGTGGCCACTAAAGACTACTCCAGCAATTCTTGTGACATAGTGAAGGCCTTTAACATTACTGTTATTGATTCTTTTTTTAGTAGATAAAACACATACATTATATAAAATAGAAAAAGGTACAGAAGTGTGTACAGGGAAGCCAACATGTCTTATCATCCCTCCTCTACTACCTCATTTCCCTGCTAACTAGTGGGGCCAGCTTCTTGAATGTATGACAGAAGCGTTTTAAAGTCATAAGCTTATGTTGATGCTTTTGATTTAAAATAAAGATAATTTTTACACCCATGCTTGCTTCTCTTTAAAGTTCTTTTGCTTTCTCGCTTGATTTACCTGGTTCTTTCTAAATTACCTAAAAGCATCTCTGATGGACTGTATTATAATTGTTCAAAAAAAACTATGTGTGTTTAAGATGCAATTATGCTTAGTGCTTTACAAAGCTTTTCTTTTCCTTCTTTGTTCTGGCTTTTGTTATCTTAAGACTGGCACATGTTTATTCTACTTTCTTTTTTCCTTCCTTCTTTCTCTCCTTCTCTCCTTTCTTTCTTTCTTTCTTTTTTCTTTTGTTCTTCCTTCCTTCCTTCCTTCCTTCCTTCCTTCCTTCCTTCCTTTCTTTCTTTCTTCCTTTCTTCTTTCCCTCCTTCCCCCTCTCTCCCCATATCTCTCTCTGTGTGTATTCCTTTCTTTCTTCTTTTCTCTTTATTTTTTTTAACCAGTACTAGAGCTTGAAATCAGGATCTTTGACTTGCTTGGTTTGCTTGCCCTAATGTAATTCTACTACTTGGGCCATACCTCTAGTCCAGCTTTTTGCTAGTTAATTAGAGATGGAGTCTCATGGACTTTTCTGCCCAGGATGACTTTGAAACATGTTCTTCCTGATCTCATTCTCTTGAGCAGCTAGGATTATAAGTGTGAGCTACCAGTGTCTAGCTGTTTAATCTTTTTGACCCTTAGCCCAAGCTTATTCAACAACTGGCTCCACATTTTCTTTGGGGAACACCAGGAGTAGGGGAACCAGCAATAGTAGTGGGGAACCAGGGGTAGGGTACATAATATCACAAGTATCATATATACTTACTGCAGAATACTCATGGAATGGAAAATACAGGCAAAAATAGCAGCCATGGCCATTGCTCTACAAGTCTTTCTACCTTTCTTTATCTCTATGGGCTGAGGGATAGTGAGAGAGCTTATGTGAATATGATTGGAGATTAGATATAGGGACAGATTTTGTATTATCTTTGTAGCTGGGAACAAAAAATACATATTCAGGAGTCTTTGTTAACACTGATTTATCTGGTGAAAAGGTAGAATGTTCCTGGGGTGAGAGTGTCTATGAGCTCATTAGCTCAGACTCTGAGTCACTGGATTCCATGGAGATTTGTGTCCATCTGTGAACACATTTTTCTACACTTGCCTAAAATGCATAGTTTGTGTTTGGAGTTTGTTTATAGACCATAGTTTTGTGTCAGTGAGCTACAAGTTGCAATTTTTACTTTCTGGTGTCTGGATCTTGGCTATCTTCCCATGTCAATCTTTATCAAGGTACCTGTTCTTTTTAATACCAGCATGGAGTCCTGTAACACAGATATATTGGTGTTCATTCTCTCAGATTCAGTTCATGACCATTTATGTCTTCACATTTTATTTCACAAGGATCATGTTTTAAATAAAGCTAGAAAATTATTATAAGAAAACACAGAGGAATAACCAGGTGCCAGTGGCTCACGCCTATAATCCTAGCTACTCAAGAGGCTGAGATCTAAGCATTGTGGTTCAAAGCCAGCCTGGACAAAAGACTCCATGAATCTCTTATTTATAATTAAACACCAAAAAAGCTCGAAGTGGAGCCAATGGTTCAAGTGGTAGATCGCTAGCCCTGAGCAAAAAAGCTCAAGGACAATGCCCAGGCCATGAGTTCATGACCCAAGACCAGCACACACACATACAAAATAATAATTATAAGGGAAAATTTCCATAGCATTGGGTTTTGCAATAATTTCTTGGATATTACACCAAGAACACCAGCAACAAAACACAAAAAAGATAAATTGGACTTCAGAAAAAATAAAACTTTTTTACAGCAAGAAAGTGAAAAGACATAGAATGGAGAAAATATTTCTAAATCTGATAGATATTAGTACTCAAAACATAAAGAACTTCTACAATTCAGCAACAGCAATAACCACAAAAACCAAACTCAATTTAAAAATGAGCAAAGGGCTTGAAAACATTTCTCAAAAAGATATACAAATTCAATAAGTACATGAAAGATGTTGAGTGTCATTATAGAAATCTGAGTCAAACTGCCCCATTTGTTAGGAAATAGAAAGACTTGGAAAAAAATTATATTAAGTGAAGTAAGCCAGACCTAGAGAAGTATAGGTCCCATGGTTTCCCTTATTTGCAATAACTAGTATATCTCTAGGACAAGAAGAAAAGGTCAAAAGCTATGTACACATAACCATATAAGCTGATGGTAAGCAAAATGAACCCCAAGATAGAGACACAAGAGAGTTTATCTTTCTTGCTGTTCTTGTTAAGGTAATTACAGTGTACTGTGTGATTTTTTTTTGTTTCTTTGTATGTTCTTCCCCCATAGTATAACCTCTGTTGTCACACTATTTGATTCCAGTGTCCTGCATCTTATATATACATTTTTCTAATTTGGGGAGGGGAAAAATAACAAAATGCTGAAATAAGGATACAGGATGACCCATTGTAACAATGAGATGTACAAGACACTATGTTGAAAATGAACTTTACAACTTTGCCTGGGTGGAGAGAAAGGAGGAGTCGGGGAGGTGGGGAGGAAAGGGATGGTAGGGGAGAAACAAAGGAGGAGGTAACAATGCTGGATAGGAAATGGACTCATTACCTTGTTCATGTAACTGTAACCCCTGTGTACAGTATCTTTACAATAAAGAATATATATATATTTTAAAAAAGAAATCTGAGTCAAACCCATAATGCGATACTACTTCATATCGACTAATACTTACAGTGTTATAAAACAAAAAGCCTAGAAGTAGAAAGAAGTGGAGTAATTAGAACCACCTTGCATTGCTACTGAAACTATAAAATGGTATGGTCATGGTAAAAAAAAAACAGTTTGGAAGTTTCTCAAAAAATTAGCCAGGTGCTAGTTGTTCACACCTATAGTCAGAGCTACTGAGGCTGCTGAAATCTGAGGATCACAGTCTGAAGCCAGCCTGTACAGGAAAGTCCATGAGACTCATCTCCAGTTATTCACCAAAAGAAAGCTGGCTCAAGTGGTAGGGATCTAGGCTTGAGCAAAAACAGCTCAGAGACTGTTCCCAGGTTCTGAGTTCAAGCTCCAGGACTGGAACAAAACAATTTAAATATAGAGTAATTGTATGATCCAATAATTCTATCACCAGGTATCTAACTCAAAACATTAAATACAGAAACAGAAATACTCATATTCATAGTAACACTATTGATAATAGCTGAAAAAGAATCAAGCCAAGGGTCATCAACAAATAAATACATAAAAGTATATGGCATATAAATGTACAATGCAACATTATTTGGCCTTAGAATGGATGAAATTCTGATGTATACTAAAACATGGTTGAAGCTAGAAAATATTATGCTCAATGAAATAAGCCAGACATAGAAGTACATGTAATGTATAATTACCACTTAGGTGAAGCACTTAAAACTGACAAATTCATAGGGACAGAAAATAGAATAGTGGTCTAGGGTTTGGGGAATGGGAGAGTAGACAGTTATTATTTAAGGGCTACAGATGTCTCTTTTGAGATGATCAAAATTTATAGAAATGGATAGTGATAATGGCTGTGCAACACAGTAAGTGTACTTTATGCCACTTAGTGTTACACTTAAACATAGTTACAATGGGCTAGGCACAGGTGATTTGTGCCTGCAATTCTAACTACTCAGGAGACATTGATCTGGAAGATCATGCTTCCAGGCAAGCCCAGGAGAAATAGTTTATGAGATGCCATCTCAATAGAAAAAGCTGAACTTGGTGGTAGATGCTTGTCATCCCGGATACAATGGGAAGAATAAGTGAGACAATTGTGGTCCACGCAGACCCAGGCAAAAAAAGAGACATAATCATGTGAAAAATAGCCAGTGCAAAAAGAGGGTTGGAGGTATAGCTCAAGTAGTAGTAGAGTACTTAACAAGCAAGTGTAAAGCTGTGTTGAAACCCTAGTACTGACAAACATGATTGCACTGGAACTTTTTATGTGTATTTTATCACAATGAATACTGTCTCAATGAAAATCAACATAATATTCTCGCTTTGGGGGAAGGTGATCACAGTGATTTGAACCTATCTTAGGACTTTGTGCTTGACAGGATGGTGCTCTACTAAAAGATTCACACTACCAGCCCTGGCTTTTTTGGTTACTTTTAAAATAAGGTCTCACTGGGCTGGGAAGGTGGCTCAGTGGTAGAGTGCTTGCCTTGCATGCCTGAGGCCCTGGGTTCGATTCCTCAGCACCACATAAGCAGAAAAGGCTGGAAATGGCACTGTGGCTCAAGTGGTAGAGCACTAGCCTTGAGCTGAAGAGCTGAGGGACAGCGCCCAGGCCCAGAGTTCAAGCCCCACGACCAATCAAAAACAAACAAATAAAATAAGGTCTCACTTTCTCCCTGGCACTGCCTGCGCCATGATTCACCTACTGTAGGCTTCCAACCATTCCTGAGATCACAGATGTGTGCTGCACAATCTTAGAAAGATTAGGAGTTGAGATGAGGCTGGTGGTTTGAATTTTTGACATGTTGACATTAAGGTGGCCACACCATATTTATGGGGAAAGAGGCTCAAAAGGTAGTAATGATTTGAGTTGAGATCTTTGTAATGAGAGTAGAATTCAAAATGCAATCTTGGGAACTTACCTCATCCAGATGCTCAGGGGGAAAATGTGGTATTCAAGTGATATTGCTCAAGAGAGGAGAAAGATTGAGAACAGAAAGTAGTACTGTGGCTCAGAATGGTAGAGCACTAGTCTTAAGAATAAAGAACTCAGGGACAGCACCCAGACCCTGAGTTTACCACAACAACAACAAAAAAAAGAGTGAGAATATCTAAGACCAGCAGGGCAGATAAAACTGAGAAGTATTGGTCAGAGCAAAGGAAGACATAATAGTGCTACAAAAGCCATGGGAAGAGAAAGTTTCAAGTAGAAGATAACTAGCGACTTCAGTGTTGAGAGTTGAGTAGGGTGAATCTGAAAGAAATGCAGTTGGCTTTGGCTATTAAGAGGCTGGATTAGTTTGAGGAACTAAGACAGCAGAGGGATGAAAGCAATTGAGTAGACTTGCTTCCAAACCTAGACCATGGTACTTATGAATTATATGACAATGGGCACATTATTCAACCTCTTAGACTCTCTGTTAGCTTTCTATCAAATGTGGATAACAATATCTATCACCTAGTACTGCCTTGAGAAACCGTTCATGTGAAAACAATGGTAAAAGGTCTAAGGCTAAGGTGCTCAATAGATGTTCATTTCTTCTTTGTCCCCTTTCTCTCTCTTCTGTCCTCTTTCTGTCTTCTGTCCCCTTTCCTTGTCTTCTGCCAAATGCAGAGTCTTACTATTCAATGGGTGATTAGCTCTACACAATTTAACTAGGCAAGAAAGTACGTTTGTTAAGGCTTATATATCTGTTAAGCTACCTAGAGATGAAGAAAATATGATTACCTTTTAGAAACTTAGAGTCAAGTTGATGAGGCAGAGAAGTCAGAAGCATTCAGGAGCAAGGGAGTTGAAAGACTGGAAGGTCCGACCAACTCTAAATTATGTTGTCTTTCAACTACATCATAACTATACTTTGATAATAACTGGACATGGTATTCATATGATTCTTGAAAAGAGATCTATAATTTGAGAACATTCAGGCCAAAAGAATTTAATGAATTGTATTTTTAGTAGAACAGTGATGATGAATGCGCTTGATAGAATATAACTGGATAAGAAGCATGCAACATCACCTCCACTCTCTGTTTCTTCCATAGGAATCTTTACCTAGAGAAAATTAGCTTCTTCAAATACCATTGTCCAGCCTGGGATAGAATTCCTCAGTGCTGCTCTGCTGCTAGCCAGAAAAAAACAACCTTTAGTTCTTAGGTTGGTAACCCCAGCATACCAGAAAAAATATGTAGCAGTTCAGAGATGGTCCAAACATTGGGAGTAAGGGCTTAGAGAGAAAAGTGAAGCTGGAGGCCAGGAAGGATAAGATTCCAATCTCCCTAGTGGTTAATTTAGGAAGGCCTCAATGGAGGTGAAAGGCTGTAGAGATAATGAAAAAGATGCTAACTTTGGAGATGGAGGTACAAAAAAAAATCCTTCGTTTGCCGGGAGAAGATATAGCAAAGCTATGACTCCTAAAGCAAAAATTAATTTCATAAAGCAAAAATTAATTTCATAGTGGGTATATGTACATGTTTCTGTCTCTCTATCTCTGTATGTCTGTCTGTTCCCCCTCTGTCTTTCCCTCTGCCTTTCCCATTCCCTGTCCACCACTACGTTAAAGAAAAGTTTTAGGCTTGCTAAGTCTCTACTGGATTTTCTGTCTTAATCTCCCTCCTTACCTTGCCCTAGTTACTGTAGCTTTCATTGCTGACAGGTGTGCAGTGAATATCACAGCAAATACTTTCCATATTTGTTAGTCAGGTGATAGTCTTGACAGGTGTCTAGTGGAATCCTATTATGAAGGTACACAGTTTTTTTTTTTTAATACCAAGAAGAAGCATATTAGTTAAGGTCCACTGATGTCTGTCCCTTCCCCAATAGGACATTCAACTGCATTTTCCCTCTTTCTTTTAGGCTCTCATTTTTCCTTTCTTCAAAGATCTTCTGTTTTTGTTTCTTGCCTTTTTATTTTCCTTTATCTGGCTCTTTTTTATCACATGTTCTAACATTCTCTTGGCCAGTCTGTGTGTGTGTGTGTGTGTGTGTGTGTGTGTGTGTGTACCAGTACTCAGACTTGAATTCAGAGTCTGGGCACTGTTCCTAAGCTTTTTTTGCTCAAGGCCAGTGTTCTACCACTTGAGCCATAGCTCCACTCCAGCTTTTTGGTGGTTAATTGTAGGTAAGAATCTCATGGATTTTTCTTCCTATGCTGGCTTAGAACTTCCGTCCTCAAATTCTATGCCTCCATCAGAAAGAATGACATTGCCCTATTTGTTAGGAAATGGAAAGACTTGGAAAAAATTATATTAAGTGAAGTAAGCCAGGCCCAAAGAAACATAGGTCCCATGGTTTCCCTTATTTGCAATAACTAGTATATGTCTGAGACAAGCAGAAATGGTCAGATAAGTTGATGTTAGGTGAAATGAACCCCAAGATAAGGACTCAAATGGTTTTTCTTTCTTGCTATTGTTTCTAACATATTTATAAGAGGATTTCTTTGTTGCTGTGTATGTCCCTCCCCCACGGTATAACCCCTGTATTCACTGTATTTGATGTTGGTATTATTTGTGCAGGTGAAGGGGAAAAAAATGTTTAAATAGGGATACAGGTGGACCTATTGCAACAATGAGATCTACAAGATGTTATGTCGAATTTTATAACTTTGGCATGGGGGGTGGGGTGGGGAGGGGGGAACAGGGGAGCAGATGGGAAAGGATGGGAAGGGGAAACAAAGGAGGAAGCAACAATGCTTGATAAGAAATGTACTCATTATCTTGCCCATGTAATTGTAACCCCTTTGTACAGTATTTTCACAATATATGTATATATAAAAAAAGAACTTCCGTCCTCAGATCTTAGTCTCCTAAGTAGCTAGGATTACAGGTATGAGCCACTGGTGCACAACATTTTATCTTGGTCTTTTCTTTCTCTTGTTCTCACATTCTCCTACCCAATCTTTTCATTTTCTTTTTTTTTCTTTTTTGCCTGTCCTGGGACTTGAACTCAGGGCCTGGGTGCTGCCCCTAAGCTTCTTTTGGTCCAGGCTAGTGCTCTGCCACTTGAGCCACAGCATCACTTCTGGCTTTTTCTGAATACTTTATTGGAGATAAAAGTCTCATGGACTTTTCTGTCTGGGCTGTCTTCAAACTGTGATCCTTAGATCCCAACCTCCTGAGTAGCTAGGATGACAGGGATAAGCCACCAGCACCTGGCCTGGCCAGTCTTTTCTTTTGTCTTCTTTCCTCTTTGTTCACTTGCTATCTCTCTTTCTCTTCTACTTGACTTTCCCTCTTTGTTTTGTTTCTTCCAGTCCTTCCATAGCTCATGGATTTTCTTCTAAGACTTTCTCCAAGTTTTCTCTTCATTTACCATCAGTTATATCTTGGTCTCCATCCTATCTACAGTGATCACTTGAGGCTTTTCAAGGGGCCCTTGAATAGCTGCTGCTCCTGCTCTGCTAGGTTGTTCCTGCTGCAGTGTGTTGAAACAGCTGATCCTGCTGAAAATTCTGCCCACACATTGGTCCCATGGGATAGGGAGTACAGGAGGAATTTAGTGACCTCTAGCTTAGAAGGTAGCACAAGGCCTCTGGTCACATGGTAAGAATATAAACATTGCAGTGGCAAGACACAGAAGCAGCACTGTTGTATCTAGTGCATAGCAATTCATTTTTATTCACTTTTATTGAATTAAAATATTTCAATAGTCTGTATACATCACCATCAATCCTCCGGTTTCTTTTGAAGTTCTGCGTAAGAGAATCCATTGTTACCATGACCCACACTTGTCATTTGACAGCAAGAGGAAATTAATTGAGGAAAATGCATGTCATTTTAATTGGAAGTGATAGGATTGAGAAGTAAAACCACAAGGTAGGTTCAGAGTTTTACGGACATGGTAGGAATGAGCCAGTGAGCAAAAGGCTCCAAATTTGGTATGGATCAGTAGATAAACAGGAAGTAAAGATTTGTAGTTGTGCTTCTATAGCATTCTTTTTTTGGAGGTTGAGGGAACTTAAAAAATTATTTAAAATTATTTTGGATCAGTACAGCATACTTTACAAATGTAAAATTTTATCATCTGTTAAAACATTTGTAAAAGTCACACATTCTACATCAGCTTTATTGTACAATATCTATAAAATATTGATTTTTTAAATTAAAAAACACATAAGTGCTTTCAATATAGGAGACAATCTGATTTTTAAGACAATACTCTATATAAGAATGTTTACCCAGAAAATTACACACTTTCACAGGATCCCAGGCTGGACAGATGCTTCAGCAAATCTGGTACATGGCTCTTTTTCAAACAAAGCTCTGTTTTTGCAGCATTCTTGATGTCCAAGTAAGATCTAATACCAGAGGAGAGTTGGTTTGACTTGGGACTTATATAATAGCCTGCATCACGATTGCTGGTACTTCCTGATGTAAGCAGAATGACTAAGGAATCCACCCATCTCAGTCTCTCAAATCCCTAGAAAAACCAACACTTTGCAACCGGAATCCCCTCATGCTGAAGCCCACTTTGCAGCAGGTACCAACACCTCTGACTCTATCTGCAGTTACCAAACATCCCTACTGTATGCCGTGCATTCTTTTTGGCTATCTGAATTTTACAGATTTAGAAAAGAGAAATGTTTTGTAACTTGCTCAAGGTTATAGTACTAGTAAATGGTTGAGCCTGGCTTCCTTGAATTAGCATAGATATCAACCTGAGCCAAAGGAAATGTCTGTGTTAGAGACAGACAGGCAGGCAGGCAGGCAGACAGACAGACAGACACACAGACAGACAGACACACAGACAGACAGACAGACAGACAGACAGACAGACAGACTGTGTTGTTCTGAGGGTCAAGGCAGAGGGACCTCAACATCCTTTACCTCTTTAGCAGGGGCACAAAACAGAGTCTTTCTTAGGTTTTGATGCAGAATGATAATTTCTCTGGTATAACTAAATAAAATACTGCCACTAACAATGAAGTTGTAGTCACAAGAATCCCTTTTGTTTTCTTCCTGAGGCAGTTTGAGAAGGTACATGCATCTCTGAATTATGCTTAAGAACCACAGGACATAGTTGGTGAATCTTGCCTCTCTGACTATAAATTTATAGTGGGCAGTCATTTAACCATGCTCAATACCCTTTGAGTTCAGACTAATATGTAGTTTGTATTTTGAGGATATTGTATTGTACGTTTTCTTTCTTTAATTTATTTTTTTGTCAGATATGGGTCTTAGACTCAGGGTCTGGGTGTTGTCCTTGAGCTTTTTATGCTCAAGCTAGCACTCTATTACTTTGACCAAATCCACTTCCAATTTTTGAATGGTTAATGAAGAGTATCACCAGTACTTTTCTGTTGAGACCGGCTTCGAGCCACAGTATTCAGATTTCAGCCTCCTGAGTAGCTAAGATTACAGGCATGAGCCACTAGCACCCGGTGTGTATATTTTCTTTTACTTAACTTATTTGTATGGAGGTTTGGACTCAGCCTTATACCTTCTAGGCAAGGATTCTAGCACTTGAGCCACAACAAACTCAATCTGAAGATCCATTTAATTGATAAATCTGAAATCTATTTTAATATCCCCAATCATTATTAGAATGGTGCTTTATCAAATGCATAAAGGATTTCCCTTTGCCTCCAGTTCTCACTCCAACTTCCTTAGATCATCTGGCCTTTGACAGGGGAAGGAAATGTTAAAACCTACTTTGTTTCAGTCTCATCACTGTCTCCCAGCTCCTTAGTGAGAATGTTCTTAATTTAAAAAAAACTAGCCTTAAACTGTTTGAATGAACCCATACTGGTCCCTTTTCTGTTTGCTCTTTTTTTGAAAATAGAGAAAGCTAGTTACATCTAGAAAAGCTGAAAATACAGCTGAAAGATTTTGCTTTTTGAAGGCAGAATTTGAGGTTTGGCTGTCATTTCACATCTAGGGCTGTATTTTTTTGGGAAGATTTTTGCTATACTCTTATCCTTGCTTCCAAGGGATGGTAGGATTAGTGACAAATAACTAGAAAGGGTGTTTTTCTTCCTCCAAGGTATTTTCAGCACTCCTTTTCACCTTCTTAAGATATTATTTACAACACTATTA
Organism: Dipodomys ordii; assembly: GCF_000151885.1. Taxonomy (NCBI): domain Eukaryota; kingdom Metazoa; phylum Chordata; class Mammalia; order Rodentia; family Heteromyidae; genus Dipodomys; species Dipodomys ordii. Next base: position 571,481 of record NW_012267403.1, on the reverse strand, counting down.
AGTTAGATTACTTGGAACATCATATCTCCTTTAGCACTGAATTTCTTGCAGGCAGACTATAATTTTATTTGTCTCCCTCCACATGGTCCAATGGATGCATTTTAATAGCTTAGATATTTCATTTGTTAAGTAGATACTTACTGAGGGCCTGTTACCTACTAGCCCTGTGCCAGGTGCTGAATTTCAGTTATAAGTGGCAAAGGACTGGTATGAGAAACAAAATGAACATTTTGATCTGATGCCAGGCTGATCCTTAGAATTCATGTAGCAAGCCTCTGGGTTATCTGCCAAAACATGAAATGACAGGTCCAAGGGAAGGACCCCTACAATACAAGATTGGGGAAAAGGTCCTGAATTCTATGCCCGGATCTGCTTATGCTTCCTTGATTGCTATATATGATTTTTTCCCTTATCAGAGTCTTACTAATTTCATTTAATTAGAATAGCCATCATATATTTCTGGCTTCCTTTGAGTCAGAAACTTTGAGCTATTATTGTCCAACATTAAGTCAAATCACAGCTACCATCAGCCCACCTTGGCATTCTATTTTGATCCAACTGTTTCCTCCTTTCTAGGAGATGTATTTGTGAAGAAGTTTAAGGGAAGAGCTGGTCAGTGGTTGTTCTTGGAGCCTGAATCACATTTCTAATGTGATGGAAAACTTGTAGTCTGTCTAATATGGCACCAAAGGCCTGCATCTTAGAGACAAATCTGGATTTGAATATCTACCACTTAACATCTCTGTGACCTTGAGAAACCACCTTAATTCTTCTGATGCATTCTCTCTGAAAGGCTTAGATAACATTAGCATTGTTATAGGTAGATTGACTGACACATAATAAGCCTGCAATTAATGTTGACTTCCGTTTCCACTCTAACCTGCCTTTTCACCTAGCAACTGAAAGGATCAAGTGGTGACAGGTTAGAGCACAGGGAATCTTGGGGTCATAAGGTCTGAAGTCATAGAGCACAGCAGTGAAAAGTATGATTTACATGGTTTGACATCAGAAACACGGGTTTTTGTCCTAATCTACTACCCTTTATTAATTAACTCTACCACCCAGGAACTATTTAAGTCCTTTTTTTCCCCTCTGCTCTCAAACAGAGATTTCTGCTGTTAGAAAATGGTCTGGTGTGGCTTGATCTTCTGTTGGATAACAATGATAATGTCAACCAGTTATTATGGTCACATCCATGTGTAGTATGAGAAATAAGAAGATGAAGTAAAGGGATATTGATAAGCAGTACCTCTGAGATTGAGTTAGGAATTTATAAGGATTCCTATTAAAGATAACCCCAAGGACTTGATCAGATACCAAGACAGTCCACAGTCCAATAACAAATAAACAAGGTGTATTGGCAGAAAATAAGCTACTTGATGCCCATAGTAAACACTTTACACCTAATTCTTTTTTCTACATGACAAAAAGAAAAATGAGAATTTTAAAACCCATCTAAGTTCAACATACTAGCACAACCATTTCTATTTCCTCCTACTATGTCCAAATCTCTGTTTCCATGTTTAGGTATTTTACATGAGTCCAATGTTTATATTCGTTTAACAGACACATCTGAGTATCTAGTCTTTGTAAAGATTTATATGTAGCACTGGTGTAACAAATTTGAGCATTGGGTATATTTACTGGGAAGAGTAGACAAGTATGAAACCTAATGATAGGAATAAATACTAAGTACTATAATAAATTGGTATGTGAAGTACTATGAAACTATAGAAAGAATGCACATAAATTTTAATTTGCATTTTACTTACCTATATACTGCACATGAACTTTTTCTCTTATTACTATAAACTTCGGATAATTATGGTCCTTTTAGTTGTCTTCATATCTTATCAATAATTCATAATCAACTATTCTGAATTACTAGACACTATAAATAACTTATAGTATTATTCTTCTTATAATTACTTTACTTACCAAAAATAATGCGTAACAATCTCAGTGACCAATAACAGGAATATCTATTATTGCTAATATGAAAAAACCTGTGTACCCAAAATTGATAACTAGAAAAATAAGCTTTCCATTGTACCTCATACTTACTAGAAATTTGGTGAGTTTTCACAGTTAAAGGTAGAATAGAGAGAAAGTGAAGAGAATTATCAATAGAACCACAAAGGGTATTTGGAAGACCTTTGAAGAAAGATCAGAGGCTCCAATTGTACTTATACAATGAAGGAAAGGACACTGGGGCTATTGAAAAAAATGGCTTTCAAACACATGATAGATTGTCCTGTGTCTCTGGAAACTGGAACAAGGAAAAATGCATTATTTTTAATATGAAGGATTGAGGATGAATATAAAAGAACATATCTAGACATTGCCATTAAACTTTAATATAAATGAGAGAGACCTTAGAACTTTCTTCTCAGGAGTTTGCTGTTTTATGTTTTGTTTTGTTTTGTTTTACACGAGACAGATTTCTATTTACTTGGAGTATAATGTTTAAGATTCTTATTAAAAATTCCTGTCTTGGGCTGAGAATATAGTTCAGTTGTAGAGTGCTTGCCTAGCATGCATGAAGCCCTGGGTTCAAGTCTTCAGTACCACATAAACAGAAAAAGCTGGAAGTAGGACTGGGGCTCAACTGGTAAAGTGCTAGCCTTGAGCAAAAGAAGCAGAGACAGTGCCTAGGACTTGAGTTCAAGCCCCAGGACTGGAAAAAAATTTCTCTCTTTCCAGGCTCCAGTGGCTCATGCCTGTAATTCTATCTACTCAGGAGCCTGAGATATAAGGATCTTGGTTGAAAGCCAGCCCAGGCAAGAAAGTCCATAAGACTCATCTCCAATTAACCATCACAAAACCAGAAGAGGCACCTGTGACTCAAAATGATAGAGCACTAGCCTTGAGCAGAAGATCTCAGGGACAGTGCTCAGGCCCTGAATTCAAACTCCATAACCAAGAAAAAAATCAGTCTCCCTTTATATTCTTATGAGAAATAGCATCTTAAGCTTTTAAGGGTTATTGAAGCACTAGAAATACACCAGAGTACCTTCCAGGGTGCCTGACTCTATCTTTCCCTCATCTATTTTCTAAAGAGGCCCAGAGGAATTTTCTCTTATAGTTTTTATTTCAGTTTCCAAGATGATTCTTTAAACATAATTTAGGTATATGAAGTTTTTGTCATAGTTTATTTTTTCTGTTCTGAGAACAATTTTTAAATAAGTAAATGGCTTTCAATTCAATGTGTTCATTTCACCTATTTCCTTTCTCCTCCTCAGCTAACTAATTTCAACTCCTTTAAATTTTCTCCATGGACTGATTAGTAGGCAAGTCTTGCTTCAGGACTGCAGCAGGTATTAAAAAATATAAAGTAAGCAAAAGAGGCTGGCGAAGGTTTATTCCCAGCAAGAGGCTACCCCAACAGGTAAACTGGCCAGTTCAAAAGCACCAGGTGCCAGTGGCCCATGCTTGTAATCCTTGCTACTCAGAAAGCTGAGAACTGGAAGATTTAGGTTCAAAACCAGCCTAGCAGAAAAGTCTACAAGACTCCATCTCCAGTAACCAGCAAAACGCTAGATTATAGATGTGGCTCAGTCATAAGCAAGTCAGTCATGAGTAAGAACACTGAGCAAAAGCACAGACACGAAGATAAAAGAAAAGCCTGGAAGCCTGCCTTGTGGACTACTGAGTAGAGAATGGCTGAAAGAGGCAACAACACAGTGCACAGGCTGCTCACTGGCAGCTCAAAGTCTTAAGTTGAAAACAGCCTGGAAATAAGCAACTGGCCTTCATAGGTAAGGATTTCATTTACACTTGCAAGGAGAAGACAAGCTTTTCCACTAAATTCCACCCTAACTGCCAGCCAGGCTTTATTTTTTCATAGCTTCTAATTGCTTCATACATTACATTGAAAGTAGTGTTGGTGGGAGGCAAACAGTCCCTTTCTTCACAGAACATGACTTGAAAGACACCATAGGGCAGAAGCTTTTTGTCAAGCCAAAAGTTTCTTTGGACCTCTGCTGTAAGTAGTCTTTCAGCAAATATTGTGATCGAAGAGATAGATTCTCTGAGTGTTATCTCTAGCAGCAGGATTTGAAAAGTTCCCAGTGAGAAGACAGCATCTGGTTTAGGGAGGCTTTTGTTTGTTTGTTTAATTTGTGCTGGTGCTAGGGCTTGAACTCAGGGCTTCCTACTCTGGTATAGCTTTTTTTACTCAAGGCTGGCACTTTACCACTTGAGCCACACCTCCATTTCTGGCTTTTTGCTGGTTAGTTGGAGATGAGTCTCTTAGACTTGTCCCAGGCTATCTTTGAACTAGGATCCTCAGATCTCAACCTCCTGAATAGCTAAGATTATAGGAATGAGGTACCAGGCAGCAGAGTAAGTTCAGGAAGCTTTTAGGTCAAAAAGTTTATCAATATCCATATCAAGTAAAGTTACTTTGTGTATCTTGCTACACATGAAGCCAGTTCTTAGATTTCACTCTTCTTGTAGCTCCATGGCCATACATTTTCATGATGGTTTACTTTTGGGTAGCATGAATCAATCTACTAATAAATAGTTGCTTAGAGCCTCATGTTTGTAAGGCTTTGAGCTAAAAGTTTAATGTCAAGAAGAAATGGAAATGATGCCATTTCACAATCCACAGAGAAGGGAAGGGAAGAATGGAAGTAGACATAGACAGAACATATTACCAGAATATTGTTAGGAGGGAGTAATTTCTGCAGCTTCAACTTTTACAAAATAGCTTTCTAGTTAATGAAAAACGTCCTTTACTCTCTTGTTTCCTGCCACAAACTAATTATCCACAGGAAAAAAGACAGAACATCCATTAGAGAAAATTGAAGCACTCTACTCTAATTTCAAAGTATAGGGAGGTCACTCTGCTGGTTTCAGAGTGGAATTTGCTAAGTGGGGGTTTTGGTCAGGTATGGTGTGAAATATTAATCTCAAACTAGATAACTCAGTCTGACTGGATATTACTAGGATTCAGGAAATTATCATAGGCTTTGAATAATAAGAATTACTTTTTCCCAAGAATATCACTAAACCCTCGTTTCACAGCACTTAGGGATTTTTGTCCTTCTAATTTACTTATTTTTCAAGTTGTCAAATAATATCCAAACTACATGAGGAGATAAGAAATTAAACACCAAGAATAATCCAGTTTAAAAAGGGGCAATTGAATTTAACAGTTCTCAAAAGAATATATAGAAGTGTCCATTTATTTTTATCATCCCTTTCTATCATCCCCCCTTTGTAAGAAATAGGATGCTTTTTTTTTTCGGTCATGGGGCTTGAACTCTGGGCTTGGGTGCTGTCCCTCAGCTCTTCAGCTCAAGGTGAGCGCTCTACCACGTGAGCCACAGCACCACTTCTGGTTTTCTAGTGGTTTATTGGAGATGTCTCACAGACTTCCTGCCCGGGCTGGCTTTGAACTGCGATCCTCAGATCTCAGCCTCCTGAGGGGCTAGGATTACAGACATGAGCCACTCTCGCCTGGCTAGGACACTTTTTTTTTTGGCCTTTCCAGGATTATCTTTGAGCATTTCTTATGGTTGAGAAAACCATTGTTAAATTATCTCAAATTCTTCCTCAAAAATTTTCCACGTGAAGTTGCCAGTGGCTCAAGGTACTCAGGAGGCAGATATTTAAAGATTATGTTTATGAGAGACTCCTATCTCCAATTAACTACAAAAAAACCTAGAAGTGAAGTTGTGGCTCTGGCCCTGAGTTAAAATATAAATATACATATACGTACATATGTGTATATGTATATTCCTTAAAACTAGGGTTATATGCTTTGATATTTTCAATTTGTTCTTTAGGAAAGGTTTGATTGAAAGAGAAAAGTTTTAAATCACCCTCCTTGAAGGGGTAGTCTCAGCATTATTCCTGGCTTGCATCAAAGACAGCAGTAAATATGTGCTTTTCCTTCAATATTGCTTTTCAAAAGTTAACTGAAGTATCATTTATGTTGCTTGTATCTGTGAATATATACCCCAGTAATGTGAAGCTTGTAACACCAGTAAAAAATTGCTATGATTTTGTTACTGAAAAAGAAAACATACAAGAGGCTAATTACTATTTGAGAAAATGATCCTTAGAGACAAAGGAAATGCAAATCAAAATGATCCTCTCACCCTAGTCAGAATGGCAAGCATCCAGTAAACAAACAACAAAACCTGATGAGGGTCCTTAACACCTGTACATGGGAATGTAAATTAGTTCAGCCACTATGGAAATCAGTATGAAGATTCCTCAAGAAATTAAAAATAAAACCATGATTATGCTCTACTATTTTGGACATATATCTAAAGTAATGTAATTCAACATACAAGAGAGAGATACTGGCACACTCATGTTATCAGCACTAGTTATAATAGCCAAAATAGAGAACCAGTCTAGGTACTTAACAATAAGGAAAGTTGTGTGTGTGTGTGTGTGTGTGTGTGTGTGTGTGTGTGTGTGTGTGTGTGTGTGTGTATACAATGGAGCATTATCATAAAGAAAAATGAAGTTTCATTTGTAAGAAACTGGTTATAACGGGAAACAATCATATTAAGTAAGATAAGTCAACCTCAAAAAGACAAATGCCACATATTTTCACTTATATGTGGACTCTAGAGCTAAGAACATTAATAATATGGCATAATTGTAAAATGGGGACTGTTGGGGAGTGAACCAATGGATAGAGGGAAGTGGAAAGAAGAGAGTGATGGGAATTGAATATAGAAATGCAAAGCCAGGTGTCAGTGGCTCATGCCTGTAATCCTAGCTACTCAGGAAGCTGAGATCTGGGGATCATGGTTTGAAGTCAGCCTGGGCAGAAAAGTCCCAGTGAGACTCTATCTCCAATAAACCACTCAAAAACTGAAAGTGGTGCCGTGGTTCAAGTGGTAGAGCCTTGAGCACAAAGAGGCTTAGGGATAGTGCCCAGGTCCTGATTTCAAGCCCCACAACTGACAAATAAAGAAAAAAAAAGCATTGTATACATATTAAACTCACTGAAACTATTTAAAAAGGAGGTAGAAACAGAGAGAGGAGTTAAGAAGTAGTAATATAGATTAGGTGAATTTGGTTAAAGTACATTATATTCATGTTCTAAATATCACTGTGGAACCCTTTTATACAATTAATTTATGCTAATAAAATTTTCTTTAAAGTAAATTAGGCATATTTGTCCTGCATAATGTGAGGGTTGGAAATACATCTACATTATGGAGTGACTAAATTGAGCTAATTAACATGAATCACCACATGTGCTAAGTTTTTATAGTGGAAACACTTATAATTTATTATTGGGCTAGGATTTTTTGTGTGCCAGTATTGGAGTTTGAGCTATCCCTTGGCTTTGTTTTATTTTGTTGTTGTTGTTTTGTTTTGTTTTATTTTGATTTGATTTGATTTGATTTGATTTGCCAGTCCTGAGGCTTGAACTCTGGACCTGGGTATTTTCCCTGAATTTTGTGCTCAAGTCTAGCTAGCACTCTACCACTTGAGCCACAGATGCACTTCTGGCTTTTTTGTGGTCAGTTAGAGTCTCACAGACTTTTTTGCTTGGGCTGGCTTCAAACCACAATCCTCAGATCTCAGCTTCCTGAATAGCTAGAATTACAGGTGTGAGCCGCATGCACGCTTAGCTTTATTGTTTATTCTACTACTTGAGCCACACCTCCAATTCTGTTTTTTGCTGTTTAATTACAGATAAGAGTCACAAGAACTTTTCTGCCTGGGCTGGCATGAGCTACCAGTGCCTGTCTATAATTTAGTATTGTTTTCCATGCTGGGAATCAAACCCAGGGCCTCACACATAATAGGCAAGTACTCATCACTGAGCTATACCCTCAGTTTTTTCTTAGCAATTTTTGACAATATGCTACATTGTTGCTAACTGTAGTCACAATGTTGTACAACAGATTTCCAACTTGTTTCTCCTGTCTAACTGAATTTTTGTTTTTGGTGCCAATCCTAGAGCTTGAACTCAGGGCCTGAGCAATGTCCAAGAGCTTTTTTGTTCAAGGCTAGCACTTGACCACTTGACTAACCGATACACTTCTGTCTTCTGGATAGTTTATTGGAGATAAAAGTCTCATGGACTTTCCTGTCCAGGCTTTGAACTGTAATCCTCATTTCTCATATCAGCCTCCTAAGTAGCCTCAGATCTCAGCCTCCTAAGGATTACAGGTGTGAGTCACTAGTACCCAGCTTAACTGAAATTTTAAGATTTGAAAATTTAAATCCTATCTCCACTGCAGCTCCCAACTTCTGATAATTACCCATCTTTCCTCTACTTAATGAGTTCAACCTTTTTAGATTCCACATATGTGAGATCATGTGGTATTGGTCTTTGTATGCATTTTACCTGATTATTTTCGCTTAACATAAATGTCTTCCAGGTTCATACATGTGAGATTTTGTTCTTTGAAGGGAAAGGTTGACTTTTATTCCACTGTGTATATATGCCACACTTTCTTTATCCACACTATCTTTATCTTGATAGACACTTAAGATTGAATCCATATTTTAGCTATTCCAAAAGTTGCGCAATGAACACAGTTGTGAAGTCACCTTTTCTACACATTGATATCAATTTCCTTGAATAAGTTTCCAGAAGTGACATTACTACATCACATGACAGTTATAGTTTAATTTTGTTGAAGAGCGTCTATACTGTTTTCCATAATGGCTGTACTAATTACATTCCCACCAATTCTGTGCAGGAGTTCCCTTTCCTCCATATCCCCTGCACACTTGTTGTCTTTCATCTTCTTGATAGGCATTCTGACAGATGTGAGGTGATAACTTCCTCTTGTTTTAATGTTCACATCTTTTATAATTAATGATGTTGAGCACGTTCATACACATCTCAGCCAATAGTATGTCTTGTTTTCAAAATATCTATTCGTGTCTTTTGTTAATTTGTTAACTTGAGTTACTCATTTTCTTGCTATTCAGTTACATAAGCAAGTTTATATTTGGATATTAACCCCTATGCATGGCTTGAAATGTTTCCCTTCTATTCCTTAGCTCATCTCTTCACTCTGTTGTTTTGTTGTTATTGTTTGTTTTTGCTGTACTGAAGCTTTGTACTTTAGTTTTTCTATTTTTTTTACTATTTATGTAGTCGTACAAAGGAGTTGCCATTTAACAAAGCAGTTTATGAATAAATTACCTTGATCGATGTTACCCCTTTCACCATCCTCACCCATCCCTTCCCTAGCCTCCCCTAGCCACCCCTTTTCTCGCTCTTCTTAATAGCTTTGTACTTTTATATGGTCCTATTTGTCTATTTTTTTCTTTTGTTGGGTTTATAGTTTTAAAAAGTCTTTGCTCATAAAGTACTTTTACTTTTCCTTATATTTGAGTATTTAATAAATTTTGTTTATTTTCTTCATATTATATGAAGTAAGGGTCTCATTTTATTCTTTTGTATGTTAATATTCAGTTTGCCCAGTACTGTTTATGGAAGAAAGTGTCTTTTTTCATTCTGTATTTTGGCAACTTTTCCAAAATTATTTTAAGATAAATGAACATATTTAATTGTATTCTCAATTCTGTTCCATTCAGCTATACACAGCACTAAAGTTTACATGTAGATATCTTATAGTTCTTAAATCCTTTCACTAAACTGAGATAAGGGAAGGTAAACAAAGTTTACTTACCTTTTGGGCAGCTGGACAATCAAAGAAGGGAAGTAGTTCTGTTAGTTATTTAGTAATTTAAGATGATAGTTAGAAATGGAACCCTTACTGATGTTTATCCATATCACTTATGCTAATACTAACATCCAGGTGAATTGCAAAGTCCTCCAAGTCTTATTTCCATTGAACACTAGACGCACTCTTACAGCATCATTTATTCAACCACTTCATTATCTTCCCACCCACCAAAGACTTCATTAATTCAGTACTAGCCAGGATCACCTCAGATCATTTACAGCACTATTATAGGAGATGAAACTTGAGATCACTGAGATCATTCTGTGATTTTTCAATGTTCATAATCATTTCTTGCATTTTTTGTATGCTGGTTTGAGGGCTTGAACTCGGGGCCTGCGTATTTCCTTAAGCATTTTTGCTCAAGACTAGTGTTCTGCCACTTGAGCCATAGCTCCCCTCTGCTTTTTGGAAATTAATTGGAGGTAAGAATCTCATAGACTTTTTTTTTTTTTTTTTTTTTTTTTGCCGGTTGTGGGGCCTGAACTCTGGGCCTGGGCGCTGTCCCTCAGCTCTTCAGCTCAAGGCTAGCCTCTACCACTTGAGCCACAGCGCCACTTGTGGCTTTTTCTGCATATGTGGTGCTGAGGAATCGAACCCAGGGCCTCATGCATGCAAGGCAAGCACTCTACCACTGAGCCACCTTCCCAGCCCAGAATCTCATAGACTTTTCCTATCTAGGCTGGCTTCAAACTGTGATCCTCAGATCTCAGCCTCTTGAGTGGCTAGAATTACATGTGTGAGACACCAGCACCAGGCCACATCTTGCATTTTAAAATTCGGCCCACAACCGATAAAAAGATAAAGATTCACATCTTGCAGTCATGGAGGCATTATTGACATGTCGGGTAAGACATTGTCCTTTTCAGGACAGGGATAAGCAAGAGCTTCCAGAGGTGCTGCATTATGTTTTGTTTTTCTTGTACCTGGCCTCTTAACAAAAATATAACATAGGGGTGTTTTTTTTTCCATTTTCTGAAGTTCATTTCAATAAATATTATTTTGTATGATCAGGGGCACAAAGGCATTGTACCTTTGAGTTCCTCCATAGTTTTCTCTTATGAAGCCAATTATAATAACATGACACTACAGTCTTAACTTGTATAGTGACAACTCATTTGCTTATACTTAATGAAAATTAAATGTTTTTTCATTGTTGATCCATCTCTGAAAGCAACCTACAAGTATTTTATGGTAAACAATATGGTGTGTTCTGAAGAATAGGGATTTAGTGGCCAGAAAGATCTTTGTTCAACCCATTGCTCCGTTATGTACAAACTACGTAACTTGGGCAAGTTATTTAATCTCTTTGCATCTCAGTTTCTTCAGGTACACAAATGTTAAGAAAACCTTGCTGTGTTGTAAAGATTGAGTTAATGAATGCCAAGTGTGAAATGTATGGTGGGTAGGCCCTCAATAGTTATAGATTTCTTGTTTTTGTTAATTCTGACAAATGCATTTGTGAGAACAAGTAAGAGAAAAAATAGTTTCTGAAGCTTAGGTGGAGAATTTTAAGAACTGCTTAAAAGAAGTTTCAGTTGTAAGGAATATCATTAGTATTGAATTTTAAAACTACCCTCTAGAGCTGCCCTAGAGAAGACTGAGGCTTAGCTGCTGCTCAGTGATGTGCTCCAAAACTCTCTGACATTCAATTGGCATACTGTTGATGTCCTTTAAGTGACACCTCTTCAGGGTAGAAGCCACATGCTTCTTTACAAGCAAACAGCAATCACCATTTAGAAAGATAAATTATACTGGGCTCCCTTTTCTATTAGCTAAGGGTCACAGGTTTTATCTGATCCTCCCACCCCCTCATAGGGATTAATTTTTCAGGCTTAGATAGCCAAAATCACTCTCAGGCACCTAACACCCAACAAAACACTTAGTAAGTGCCAGATAACATTGCAAGGACTTTATGAAAATAACCCCATTAATCTCAAAACCTTTTAAGGTAGGTATCATTATTATTAATGTTTTGTACACAGAGAAACATGCTTATATAAATTAAAGTTTGACCCAGCTAACTCATTTAAGCTGTAAAAATTTGGCTCAGCAAGTCCATATTGTTGGGTTTTTTTTTTGGTCCGGTCGTGGGGATTGAACTCTGGGCCTGGGTGCTGTCGCTCAGCTCTTCAGCTCAAGGCTAGCGCTCTACCACTTGAGTCACAGCGCCATTTCCGGCTTTTTTTCTTTTTTGCTTATGTGGTGCTGAGGAATCGAACCCAGGGCCTCTGGCATGCAAGGCAAGCGCTCTACCACTGAGCCACCTTCCCAGCCCAGCAAGTCCATATTCTTATCATTCCACTTTACTGTCTCTATTTATATTGTTAGTAGACAGAACTAGCAGGGGTTCATCTTTATTGATTATCTATATTCAATCCCCTTTAGCTTATTTCACAGCTGATAAAAATGAGACTCAGTTTGAGGAATTACTTAGGGTTGCACAGATAGTAAATTGTACTGCAAGACCTTGAGCTGAATCATTCTTGATCCCAGTTCACCAGTCTTGCACTACCTCAAGCTATCTGCATCATCAGTCCTTCTATAACCCTAGCCCCTAAAAGATATTCTGGTATATAATAGCTGATAAACAAATAGCTTATACGAATGTATGCATGCATGTACGGATAGATGGATAGATGGATGGTTGGATGGATGGATGGATGGATGGATTGATGTGTTACCTCATGCCAGGGTAGTCTTTGGACAAGATCAGGTATATAGAACTGACCTCAAATTTCTCCCATCTGTCCAAATGTTACTACTGAAATTATTTGTCAGAAGTTTTTCTAGGATTATTTTAAAGAGATAGATGTGTTAAATCTGCTTTAAATACCATGTAATATATGTATCCAAACATCATGCTCATTAATATGCAAATATTTTTGTTCCTTGTTTACTTTTGCCCTAGTGTGTGTGTGCAAGCACATGCAAGCACATGTGTGCACCTGCTGATACTGGGGCTTGAACTCAGGACCTTTGCACTGGCCCATAGCTTTTTCAAAATACAGCTGGCACTCTACCACTTGAGCCACTTCTACTTTCAGCTTTTTAGTGCTTAACTGGAGATAAATCTCATGGACTTTGCCTGGCTACCTTTGAACCATAGTCCTCAGATCTCAGCGTCCTGAGTAGCTAGGGTAATAGGCATGAACTCCTAGTGCTCAGCACCTAGAGACTTCTTTTCTTTTTTCTTTTCTTAAATTAAATTTTGTTATTTTAAGTAGTTGTACAAAGGGATTGCCATTCACCAAATTAGTTTATAAGTACAATGCATCTTAATTGATGTCACTCCCCATTCCTTCTAAAAGCTTCTTATGCCAGAATCTGAGTTACCCAAATAAGCATTGAAAGATCTCTTGAAATATGGAGCTAAATAAGCAATGAATTCACTACTTTTTGTGTGGGGGTCAGTCATGGCTTGAACTTTGGGCCTGAACGCTGTCCTTCAGCTCTTCAGCTCAGCACTAGCGCTCTACTACTTGAGCCACTGCACCACTTCTGGTTATATGAGTGGTTTATTGGAGATACACGTCTCTGAAACAAGCAGAAAAGCTCAGATAAGATGATGTTAAGCAAAATGAACTCCAAGATAAAGACCCAAGTGGTTTTTTTCTTTCTTGCTATTGTTTCTAATGTATTTATAAGGTACCACATGATTTTTTGTTGCTTTGTGTTTCCTTCCCTCAGTATAACTCCTGTTTTCACTGTATTTGATGTTGGTATAATTTGGGGAGCAGAAGGGAAAAAAAACAAATTGTTTAAATAGGGATACAGGGATGGTAGGGGAAAAACAAAGGAAGAGGCAACAACGCTTGATAAGAAATGTGCCAGCTCTTTGACCTCAGATTCTAGCCCTAGATTTGTGAGATGATAAGTTTCTGTGGTTGACTTTACCACATCTGAGATTCTTTGTTATGACAGTCCTAATACACAGTCCAATAAACTCCACCTGATTCCAGGGATCCTCATTGTGTCCTGTTTCTTCTTCTACTATCCATCTCAAAATGCATCAGTAGTAGCTGTTGCTGCTGCTATTGACATTCTGCTGACAGCCCCTAGGATTTGGCTTGGCACTGCCTTAGCCTGGTTCAGTTGCTGTGTGCCGCTAACTGTAGCAGAAACTTGTTTGTGTCAGCAAAAGAAGGAATCAGATGACTTCATTCAACCTGGTTGCAGATTCCTTTCATTTACGAGTGACTGCTTTTAACATCACTTTCTGCCCAGAGATAATCTAGCTAGGCAATTTCCTTAACTCTTAGTTACAGGGACTCTATTATTCTCTCCTCTCTCCATTACCCTCTTCCACTATACAGAATGGTTATAGGATGAGGAACAAAATTTGTTGTTTCTCTGATGTGGAGACTGAGGTATAGGCTTGAGTGCTAGAGAAGGTCAGATCAACTGTTAGGGCTAAAGCAAAGGCCTATGGGATAGTGCACATTGGTTGGTCTGTCTTAGATCTATCACTTGCTTTCTCTTGAGGCTTAATCAAAATAATAATCACACACCACAGCAGAAAATGAGGCCTTCAACTTATCAGATCCACTTAGCAAGTCATTTGCCATCCAGCTGAAATTCATTCTCTCACCTGCTGTGTGTGTGTGTGTGTGCATGCACACATGTGTGTGTATGTGTCTGTGTGTGTGTGTTTGAGAGAGAGAGAGAGAGAGAGAGAGAGAGAGAGGAGGAAAAGGAGGAGAAGGAGGAAAGGAGGAAGGAAGTTGTAGAGGGAGAAGTAAGTCAAAAGGTGTTTGGTTAAAAAAAGGTATGTGGCAAAATGAGAGAAGGAAGGGACAAAGGAAGAATAAAGTATTTAAAAAGTAGAAGAAGCAAGGTGCTGGTGATTCATGGTTGTAATCTTAGCTATGCAAGAAACAGGTCTGAGTATTGCAGTTTGAAGCCAGCCCAGGAAGACAAATCCTAAGAGATTCATGTCCAATTAACCAGCAAAAAACCTGGATGTAGAGCTCAAGTGGTAGAGCACCAACTCTGAGCAAAAAAAGCCAATCAAGAGCACAAGGCTCCGAGTTTAAGCTCCAGTACTGGCAACACACACACACACACACACACACACACACACACACACACGAAGAAAGAGAAACAATAAGAAATGGAATGTCCTCTTGTGACTTTTGACTTTCACTCTTGTGACTTCTTGTGGCTTTCCTACTAAAGGAATGAAAAAAATATCAGTTACATAATAAATTATTTATCAAGAAGAACTGATACATTTATCAGTTCTGTTTCATGTCAAGCCATTTATATGCCCTACTTGAGTTTTACTGGTGAAGAAACTGAGGCTACAAAAAGCCATGTCCAAATCCTGGGCCCATTGCTTTTCATCACACTACCTATTTCATTGTGCACACTTGCCCCTCTTCATGCTGGAGAATGATATTTTAGTTGTTCTTAGTTTTGAATTAGAAAGAATAAACCAAGTATTATAAGCTGTCAGGGATAGTTGTCAGAGTTCTAGACTTGTCTTTACTGTCAATGCAAATTTAAAATACAAGAGATCAAGAGATGTCAGACCTTATATCATATGGATTAGCAAACACTTGATGGTCTGCACAATGTTATCATTTTCCAAGCCAAGCGTTGGTGGCTTATACCTGTAATTCTAGGTACTCAGGAGTTTGACATCTAAGGATTGTAGTTCAAAGTCAACCTAAGCAGGAAAGTTCATGAAATTCTTATCTTCAATTAACCAACAAAAATCCAGAAGAAGAGGTATGACTCAAGGAGCAGACCACCAGCCTTGAGTGAAAAAGCTAAGTGACAGAGCCCAGGCTTTGAGTTCAAGATCTAGATTTGACTCTAAAAAGTTGTCATTTTCCAAATAGCCAGAGAAACACAGGAGACAAAATGTTAATTACAAATACTTAAAAGGACCAATGAAAATTTTAAATATCAAAATGTGTTCCCAGTGGAATAAGCAATAATCTATTATCAAAACAGTTCCTGAGTTCCTTATCAAGAAAGTTCCAAGCAGATTGGCTATCAACACCCCCCGAAACTGCCCCACAAATGGACTAAACTCTGAGACATGCAACAACCTAGAAACAAAGAGATGAGACAGATGAGCCTTCAAGGTTCTTTCATGATTCTTCCTTTAGACTGTAAGATACTGTGTCACATTTTGGCTTCTGACAGATTTTCACTTTGGGTGAAAGCATGCTTTGGGAACAAGCCAGTTTCTACCCTTTTGCATTTTGGTACTATCCGGATTAGAGGCAAAAAAGAATGAGATCAAGTGAAGATGTTCTTAAGAGAGATGGCTGGAGGATAGCTCATAAGCCTTTGGCTAAATAATTGTTGGTTTAATAACTTTGCTTTCTTTTGTCCTTGAGTGCAAGAGGGAATCTACAACAGATCCTAATTAGATATACCTATCACTTTAGCATTGGGACTTCCACTGGCCAAGAGAAATGCATACAAATAACTCAAGTATAGAGAACAAATGAAAAGATTCATATAGAGAACAAATGAATCTTTTCAACAAACAATATAAAACCAGTCTCCTAACTCTGTTCAATTCCAAACATCAGCCTTGAGAACACCCTCTATAAAATGTTTAAGGGAGCCTGCTACAACCTGAGTTGCCTATACAGATATGCCTGTTCTGCCACCACACTGAAGTTACAGAAAGGATCTTCCCACCAAACTGTCCTGCCCACCGTGAAGAAAAGAGCCCTGACTTTATTGTTTCAGGTCTCAGTGGATTTAACTCTACACTCAATACTTCTTATTTCCTGGTTTAATCAACAGGGTGTGACTTTGAGACCTAACCAGAGCTCTCAATTTCAGCTTGGAAATGGCTTTTCCAAAATGCAACTGAATAGCTTTTTAATCTGTGAGGTGACCTAGGAATCCTTCTTTACTTCCTACGTAATCTTGCGCAAGCTGCTTTACCTGTCTGTACTTCCATTTTCTCCTCAGTAGAATGGTGATGAAATTAATAATATCTATTTCTTAAGATAACTTATAAACAAATAAGTAAATTAATGAAAATATCTTCAGCGTATAGTGAACACATGAAAGTATTGGCTGTCATGACGATGATGATAATTATCCTGCCACCTCCATGCTATAGATGAGGAAATGGAAATAAAGAAAGAGCAATGAGATCTTTTGCTTAAAGTCCCACAGATAACATTAAAGCCAAGATTTTAGTCAAGCCTCTAACCCAATGTTCTTTCTATTCAAAGTTGAAGTCTTTGAACCAGCTTTGGGTAATTACAGATTTATTTTCAGAAGTGAATTCTGACATATGAAGATTATCAAAATTCTTAGTGATTACCTCAGACTCTGATATATACACAGGCTTAATAGTCAGAGAATACTGACTTGTTTTAAAGCCTCTTGCCTATTTCCTTATTGCAGTAACTAGAAGGTCAATTTAATGCCTTAACTAAAACCTGATTTTTACCTCCTTCTGGAAAATAAAATTTTAAATATAGTCATATGGGTTTTGAGGGATTATTCCACAGGAATCATGTACTACTGACAGTTAAATTTTTTAGACCCAGGAACCAGTACTATTTTGATTAGATATTTTATTACCAGCTCTCCAGGGAATGGAGAGAGAGAGAGACAGAGACAGAGACAGAGACAGACAGAGACAGAGACAGAGAGACAGAGAGAGAGACTTAATTTGTAGCATTTTTTGCCAGTCTGGGGCTTGAATTCAAGGCCTGGGTATTGTCCTTGAGCTTCCTTTGCTTAAGGCTAGTACTCTGCCACTTGAGCCACAGCATCACTTCTGGCTTTCTCTGTTTATATAGTACTGAGGAATCAAACCTAGAGCTTTATGCATGCTAGGCAAGCATTCTGCCACAAAGCCATCTTCCCAGCCCTTGTACCATTTTCTAACTTCAAACTTCCAACTCAGTGTTTATAAATGCAGAATTTGGAAAATATATACAGGAGTACATTATTATATAATATTTCTGTAATGTAGATATATTAGTACAAGTATTAGTTCTGTTACATAAATAATGTGTATAATATACTGTGTATAATATAATGTAAGAAATATTTTGGAAGTGATGAGTTGTTAGCATTTTGATGCTTATTTTTAGTATAATCTAATTGTATATTTATATCATTTCATTAAAAAGGAGTTGTGGAGCTGGTTACCTAGGCTCATGTTTATGACCCTCATGTTTATGACTACTCAGGAGGCTGGGATCTGAGGATCATGGTTTGAAACCAGCCCAGGCAGGAAAATCCATTAGATTCTTATCTTCAATTAACCAGCAAAAAGCTGGAAGTGGAGCTGTGGTTCAAGTGGTAGCGTACAAGCCTTTAGCAAAAAAGGCAATAAAGAATGTCTATGTCAAAAAAAGAAGCTGAGCCAGGCACTGATGGTTTACACCTGCAATCCTAGCTACTCAGGAGGCTGAGATCTGAGGATCATAGTTCAAAGCTAGCCTGAGCAAGAAAGTCCATGAGACTCTTATCTCCAATTAACCACCAGCAAACCAGAAGTGGTACTATGGCTCAAAGTAGTAGAGCACTAGTCTTGAGAAAAATAGATCAGGGACAGCATCCAGGTTCTGAGTTCAAAAAAAAATTTTTTTAATAAAAAGAAGGTAAGTATGGTGGTATATGTCTACAATTTTATCACTCAGGGCAATCACTTGTTTAAGGCCAGCCTGTTTACAGAGTGAGGCTCTGTCTATAAACTAACAAGAAACAAAAATATTCTTGAAAAAGATTTTAAAGTATCCAACCTCAAGAAATTAGAAAAATAAGAATAAACAGCCCCATAAAGGAAGGAAATAATATGCGCCTACTATGATCAATTAAATAAAAACTAGAAAAACAAAATTAAAAAATCAACAAAACTGAGCGTGTGTGTTTTGAAAAGATAAACAAAATAGACAAAGCTTATCTAGACTCAAAAAAAAGGAAAACTCAAACATAATTAGCAACAAAAAAGGTACAGTACAATTAATCCTACAGAAATAGAAGTTCCTGAGCTCAATATTATCAACATTATCCTATTACTAAAGACACAGGGACACTCAAAAAAGAAATTTAAAGGCCTAAATTCCTGTTAAACATATATACAAAAATCCTCAAGGGGAAAATAAAACCAGAAAGTAGAGTTGTGGCAGTGGTAGAAGACCAGCCTTGAGGAAAAGAATCAAGCAAGAACACAAGGCCCTGAGTTCAAACTCCAGTACTGGCAGCAAACAAATATACACAGGAAAGAAAGAAAGAAAGAGTGAGAGAGAGAGAGGAAGGAAGGAAGGAAGGAAGGAAAAGAAAGAGAGAGAGAGAAACCATAAGAAATGGAAAGGTCAGGTTACAACAGCTCTAATGTCCTCATAACTTTTTAGGTGAGATTAAGATGGGCAGCCCTACTAAAGGAAAGAAAAAAAGGATCACTTGTGTAGCAAATTCTGTGCCAAGAAGAATTGATGCACTTATCAAGGTCATATTGGACATAAAGTCAAAGGTACAGTTAGCACAACAAATAATCTGAGTGTGATGATACTGCGTGAAGCCATAGGTAGCATAATTGTGGTCCAAGTCTTGGCTGGGGAAAAACCCTATAAGAAGGAAGGAAGGAAGGAAGGAAGGAAGGAAGGAAGGAAGGAAGGAAGGAAGGAAGGAAGGAAGGAAGGGAAGGGAAAGAAAGGAAGCGACCATACATATGTATACAAGTGGTAGAATGCCTGTCTACCAAAATTGAGGCTCTGAGTTCAATCCCTATTATCACAGAAAGCAAAACAAAACAACCAAACAAACAAATAAGAAACAATACAATAAGGTTGAAGATCAAACTCAGTAGTGGAACACTTGTCTGGAGTGTGGAAGGTCATGGGTTCAATCCATTTTGGAAGGGACACAGTTTAATCCATGACAACCTTTGTCTCATGACTTTTCACAAATAACATCAATGTCACTTTATTTCTTAATATTCAGGCCTGTCTATTAGCTTCCTGATATCTTTAACCATATGGACATGTGTTCTCCTCTATCAGTACTAGGACCTCACCTAAATGCAACTTGAGTGATTATTTTAGGTTATTTGCTTTGCCATCCTCCCAGTCTTGCAACTGTACAACTTCAAGAGTGTTACTCTCCCAATACCGCTCCCACAATGTCAACACTTTGCACATGTTACTAATTCTAGTTTTATAATGTCTGTTTTATACATCATGCCCAATCTCTGTCTTCATCTTTACATGGTTCTCTTCCTGCACATGTGTCTGTTTTCACATTTCCTCTGCTTCCCCTCTACCGTGGTCCTAATTGAAGACCTTTATTGTTTCTCACCTGGATGTGTATATAAACTCCCAGCTGCTCTCTATGCCTCCCATTTCTCCTTTCTCTGGCATTTTATGCCACCTTCAAAGCACCACTCTTCCATTTGCTTCTCTCCTCAGAAGCAGCTGCTCTCCCATTTTCTGAGCCTTAGTTGATACCAGTCCTGCCGTCTCCTTACATTTGCTTATTTAGATTTTTACCCAAAAGGCCATGACCTCCACAAAGCCTCTGCATCATATGTAACTTTCTTCCCTTGGGGTATGTTTATAAGTCTTCAGTAATGCTTACTATCATCTGCCCTATCTCAGAACTGTATAGTTCTGTGTGATCTCTCTTTTCTCCCGCCCACTCACACACTAACACAATGTGAATGTTTTACTGTAGGTCTGAGTCTTTCTCATCATGATGTTCCGCACGATGTCTGGCTCACAGCAGGTGCCCAATAAATAAGTATTGGTTGAGTGATTTGAAAAATAAAAATCTTGAGGCTTACTGCCCTGGTATTTCTGTGCTCTGCTGTATTGCAGCATAAAAAGCCGCCCTCTGGAGTTTTTTTTTATTTAAATATCTCTAAATTGGGTCAGCTTATAGACTTGGCATGTCAGCTGCTTAGCACTCACCACCCTCCTCAGCAAGGAGCTGATAGGGAGTTGGGGGCAAAGAGGGATTGGATGAGCTCCCCGCATTTAGCAGCAGCTGCTTAGCAGTAGGATACAAGAGGCTCAGAGAGCAACTAAGGCTAGATATGCAGGTCAAAACCTGATTTATACTGAAAAAATGCATGGCAACCTTAATGGTAAAATGGCTTATTGTCTGAAGCCTACATAGTGAAGAGCCATAGACATTTCACAAAGGACTATCCCTCCAGCTAACCCCTGTTTCTAAATAATTTCATTTGAATATTCCTTTGACTTTCCTTTGAAATGAAGGCTATTTTTTTCTCCTAAGCTGTCACTTACTGTACAAAAGTAATCACTTTTACATTCTGTGTTGCTAAATCGGGACACAAAGCTATTTCTTCTGCCTGCTTCCCAGCAGTGGAGCTAGGGCCATCAGAAAGAACTGACTTAACCCAAGGTCACATGGCAAGGAAGGACACAACCTAGAAATCAGAAGCTACCCTTGCCATATTCTTCCTTTGCGAGAATCCAAAGATGGGGTGAAGCCTTACTGGGAATAGAGCAAGCCCTCAAAGGACTGGAGGGTACAGGTAGAACTTAAGTAAAATTGAAGTCTGGAAAACTCAAGAACAGCAGAGCAGCAAGTGCCAAGGGGATAATATGGCCTTCAGCTTAAGCTTATGGACCCTGGAGTCTGACAAGCAGTAAACAAATGATCAAATTCACATAACTAAATAGTCTTAGGGCCACAGAAAAGGAAGTAATTTGTTGAAGGAATAATAATCAATAATATGATTTAAAAGCTGTAGAATTTCATCACTTCTCAGTTAGTGCATCTTAAAAGCATATTCTCCAGACTAGTCTGCCTGAGATCAAATCTTGATTCTATTGTGTCTTCACCCTGTGACCTTGAGTAAGTCACTTCTGGTCTCCTTGCCTAGGAAATGACACTCACTATTCACAAATATGTATTGAATATATACTAGACAACACTATTATAGATGCATGGGATATAGCAATGAAAATCTCTGACCTTGTGAATTTGACATTATAATAGAGAATTCATCAGAAACAATGATTTCTCAAGTCCTAGCATTGGGGTAGGGATTAATGAGAAAAAGCATATGAAGTGTTTGGCCAGGAGCTACCACTTAATGAAGTTAGACTATAACTTGGCAACAAGGGATAGATTAGAGCAGTGAAAATGATACTCACCGAGGCCCTCCTAGTTAGCTCTAGCCTTATGTAGAATGTGGGTATATGCTGTCCTGATAGGTATTCCTGTTCAAAAGAATGTGAAAGAAGTTGTATTTTGCCATGGCATTGAACACTAGTGGAAGAAAAGAGATCTGAAAAGACCTGTAAAGACTAAAACATATGATCCTGCTATACTACTCAGTACAAACCCAAAGGAACCTCATAGTAGCTGTGCTCATTTACATTTCCATCCATAGTGTAGTATATAGTAAAAAATGTGAGAAATGGTGACAACCTAGGTAGGAGTAAGAAAGACCACAAACTAGGGAAAGCTTTGACTGGGTGAGAGGTAAAAGAGGATCTTTTTTTCTGTCTTTGAATCTGGAGGTGGACGACAGGGGCTTAGTTCCATGGTATGTATTAATTACCAGTGGCTTAGTAAAATTTAATGTTAATACTTGACAAATGACAATAAAGTCTAATCAATGTTCTGAGATGGATTTTTTACAGAGGCATGATAAGACTGTAGTCAGACCCACCAATACAGAAGCAGGGAGGTCCAAGGAGCTGGAAGTCTCATACATATCGAACACTGTGATTCAGTGACTAGAGCTCAAGTCCATTTTCCTTCAGCTTCTTTCCCTCTTGTCCTGTTTACCCACCAAAACTTAGCAAGAGCCTTTATTCCAGGGAGAGTGAAAGTTGGCAAGGCTTCCAGATCTTGGCTCTTTTATGAGAGGAAATTAAAGATCTCACTTGGGACCCCAATCTGGGTTCATCATTCCTTCCTTTGTCACTGATAAGGCTGTTAAGACTCTCTCTCTCCATGGCAGGAACAGGTTTTCTCTATGTCATTTGCTTACTCATTTGCTTTCTCTATGTCATTTGATTACGTAGTGGTATGTTGAGATCTCTCTGTCTCTGTCTCTGTCTCTGTCTCTCTGTCTCTCTCTCCCCTCTCTCTCACACACACATACACACCTCTAATTTCCCAGAGAGTTAAATATTTTATAGCGCCTTATTATTTATGATTATTACAGCTTGATACTTAACATGTAGATAGATTGTATCTGGCATTTCATAAGGTCAGGGCTAACTGTATTCAGTAAACCTCCGGGTACATATCATAGATAATTTAATTATTTAGTAACCTTTTGTTTCTGGTACCAGGGTTTGAACTCACGACCTCATGCTTGCTTGGCTTTACTTGCTTGGCTGGTGCTCTGCCCCTTGAATCACACCTCCAGCACAGCTTTTGGCTGGTTATTTTGAGGATGGAGTATCACGACCTTTTCTGTCCAGGCTGACTTTGAACTGAAATCCTGTGACTCCAGTGGAATAACCTTGGGTGAAAAAGCTAAGGAACAGCATCCAGGCCCCGAGGACAAGCTCTAGTACCTACACACACACACACACACACACACACACACACACACAAGAATTTGCAGCCCACATAGCCTAGTTCTACAGTTCATTATCCAGAACTGAATGGTTGATTTGTCATACAATACTGCCTAAATACATTCGCTGTTATTCTTTTCTGAGGCAAATTAACATTTATTGAGTGCTGTGTATCAGGCATTATGATAAAAAAGCTTTACAAATAAATGATGTATTTAAATCTTTGCAATCACCCTGAGAGTTAGAGACTATTTTTTAAAATTCCATTTGTGAAAAGGAAACAGAGAAATGTTGGTTACAGGTACTACTACAAGCAAAGCAAGGTAAGTGTCAAGAGTACTGAACATAACATCTCATGAAGTGCCCAAACTGGTATTTGAATGCATGGCTTTCCCTTAGCCAAGCCTTGGCAAAGGGACTTTCTCCAAGAATAAACAAATATTATAGTTGTTCAAACTAGTTGGCAAATAGGGGGAAAAAAGCAAACTTTGTGTGTGTGTGTGTGTGTGTGTGTGTGTGTGTGTGTGTGTGTGTTGATACTGAGGTTTGAACTCAGGGATTTGCTCTCTGGCTTAGCTTTTTCTATTCAAGTCTGACATTCTACCACTTGAGCCACAGCTCCATTTCCAGGTTTTTGATGTTTAATTTGAGATGAGTCTTACAGAATTTCTACTGAGGCTGGCTTTGAATCATGATCCTCACATCTCAGCCTCCTGAATAGCTAGGATTACAGCTACTGTCTCCTGGCTATAACAAACTTCTTTAATGTCTCTCATTTCCTATTTTTATAACCCCTGGCAAGGAAGTCCATGTGGCTTCATCTGGGAGGTAATAAAATCTGAGTGGTTGTTAAATGGCAGATAGTGCAGTGCCATGGAGGTATTTGGATGTCATTCTGTGGTAAGAAAGTGATGGAAGAGCTGTAGCTGGTCAGCATATTTTAAATTATTTATATGGGAATAACGGTCTAGAAAGCTCAAGGGAAGCCAGACACATAGTGAAGAGGCTACTGTAGTAATGTTCAGAGGAGTGAAGGTATTGGTTTAAACCAAGGTGCAACAGAAGTAATCAGAATTTGGATAAAGTATATTTAGAAGGTAAAACTAATAGGCTTCAATGAAGGAGTGAATAGGTCAATGAGAAAGGAAGAATTACTGCTAGGTTTTGGCTCTGCTAGTTAAAGAAATGAGGAAGAGCTGGACACACACAGGTGGCTAGTGTTCTACCATTTGAGCCACACCACGACTTCCAGTAGTTTATTGGAGTTGAGTGTCTCACAGACTTTTCTGCCCCGTCTGGCTTTGAACCATGCTGCTCAGTTATCAGCCTCTGCAGTACCTAGGATTATAAGTGTGAGCCACCAGCATCTGGTTGAGAGACTCTTATCTCCAATTAATCATCCAAAAAGCTAGAAGTGGAACTGTGGCTGAAGTAGTAGAGCACCAGCCCTGACTGAAAAAGCCAAGAGAGAAAATGAGGCCATGAGTTTATGCCCCAGTACTGGCACACAAAAAAGAAAGAAAGAAAGAAAGGAAGAAAGAAAGAAAGAAAGAAAGAAAGAAAGAAAGAAAGAAAGAAAGAAAGAAAGAAAGAAAGAAAGAAAGAAAGAAAGAAAGAAAAAG
>NW_012267403.1:515109-544234 GCF_000151885.1 Dipodomys ordii | reverse complement strand
TGTGTGTGTGTGTGTGTGTGTGTGTGTGTGTGGTCTCTCTCTCTTCTCTCTCTCCCTCTTCCTCCCTCCCTCCTCTCTCTCTCTCTCTTTTTCTCTGTTTCTCTGTCTCTCTCTCTCTTTGTTGGTCATGGGGCTTGAACTCTGGGCATGGAACACTGCCCCTGAGCATTTCAGCTCAAGGCAAGCACTCTACCACTTGAGCCACAGAACCACTTCCAGTTTTCTGGTGGTTAATTGGAGATAAGAGTCTCACAGAGGTTCCTGCCTGGGCTGGCTTTGAACCATGATCCTCAAATCTCAGCCTCCTAAGTAGCCAGGATTACAGGCATGAGCCACTAGTGCCTGGCTCTCTCTCTCCTTTTTTTCCTTTTCTTTTGTTCTAGTACTGGGACTTGTATTCAGGGTCCCTCACTCTCACTTGGCTTTTAAGCTTAAGGATGGCACTCTACCACTTGAGCCACACCTCCACTTCTGGGTTTCTGCCTGTTTAGAATCTTACTGAATTTCCTACCAGGGCTGGCTTTGAACTGTGACCTTCAGATCTCACCCTCTTGAGTAGCTAGGATTACAGGTATAAGTCACCCATGCTCCACTTCTTCTCCCTCTTCTTATAAATCACCAGTATCAATCATGTGAGAACTTTATCTAGTCATAGTCCATGTTTCAAAGGCCCTGCCTCTGAACACCATATTTGCAGTTTCTACCTTCCCAGTAACTCACAAGAGGAATCATATGTCAGCACAAGGAATCTTGTAGGATACTCAAACCAGAGCAATCTTCCAAATCACAATATAGGTGTTGGCGATCCAGATGCCAACTCTGTTGCAGAGTGTACCAAGAGTAGAAATAGAACATGGCATCTGATCATCACCACTTTTTTTTTTGCAAGTCAGGTTTGAACTCAGGGCCTGAGCTTCTTTTGCTTAAGGCTAACACTCTACCACTTGAGCCACAGAACCACTTCCGTCTTTTTCTGTTTATGTGATACTGAGGAATCGAACCCAGGGCTTCATGCATGCTAGGCAAGCACTCAACTGCTAAGCCACATTCCCAGCCCCTGATCATCACCACTTTAAGTGACTTTCCTAGAAGCTTCACCTAACAGCTTCCACTGGCCTCTTATTTGACTCTTGTAGTAGCAAAGGAGATTAGACGTATTTATACTTAAGCAAAAGAAAAAAGGAATTTTTGGCAGCACTGGGCCTCATGCTCACAAAGCTGATGTGAGATCACTGAGACCAACTTCAAGCCCTATTTTTCATTGGTTGTTTTCAGATAGAGC
The DNA here is from genome assembly GCF_000151885.1 of Dipodomys ordii. Lineage (NCBI taxonomy): Eukaryota > Metazoa > Chordata > Mammalia > Rodentia > Heteromyidae > Dipodomys > Dipodomys ordii. The sequence continues at coordinate 542,952 of NW_012267403.1, read as the reverse complement.
TTGCTTCCTGCCCAGGTGGGTGCCTGAGCCATTATCCACCTACTTTAGGCTCCCCATAATTGCTGGGTTGACAGGTGCATGTCACCACATCTGTTTTCCTCTGTTAAGATGGTGTCTCACAGATTTTTCTCCACAGGTTGGCCTGGATCCATGACCTTACTATTCTTAGGCTCCTGTGGAGCCAGAATGAAAGCTGCTCATGACTATATTCAAGTATGAATTTAGAAGGAGTCGTACAAACTCCTGGCCTCAAATTCTGATCCTCTCATTCTCAACATCCCAAGTAGCTAGAATTACATGCATAAGATACTAAAACCTGGCTAGGAAAATGGATTTTAAATAAGTAACTAATAGTCTCTTTGTCACAGTTGTCTAGAATGAATAATTAACTTTTGACTATAGTTCATCCCTCTGCCTCCTCAGCCTACAATCCTTCTGAGAATTTAGGGAAGGAAACTTCTACCTTATTAGGAAAAGTGCAGTTGAGTTATATATGAGGGAAGGTCAAGCAGAAATTTGTGAAGTGGCTTAGTAACTACATGAGCCCTACTGCTCAACTCCAGCACCAATTATTTTGGCCAGATCTGTTTTTCCTCCATGGAATTTGGAAATCTAGCATTATGTAATTTCTGCTTTTAAAATGTTACATTTAATTTATTTTTATATTATGTGGAAGAAACTAAATATAGAATTCAGCCCCAGATTGCTAAATTTCTAATCACAGGTATAATAGGAAGGGCACTGAATTGAGAGAATAGGATTCTTGACCCAGATTTAAGTATCTTTATGACTCTGTGTGTCAAATCTCCCATTTTTAACTTTAGGGTGAGATGGGAAATTTAAGAATTTGTGAATTTCTTTGAAGTTTTCAAGTCCTACTTTCCTATTTTTCTTATATATAACAATCAAACAGAAACTAATACATTTTGCCAATGTAATATTTTCAAATAAATATTACTTTTTAGAAGACATTTTATGCTGATTTGCTATCTTTAGAATTTCCATTTGGAAAAAATATGTAGTTGATTATTCACTATTTATAGTTAAGACTTCCTTAGGTCGAACCTACTTGCTTTATTTTACTTAGGAATTTTAAGGCCACAGAAATTTCAGCTACAAATGTAGCTGAAATTTGTGTGTGTGTGTGTGTGTGTGTGTGTGTGTGTGTGTGTGTGTGTACTAGGACTTGAACTCAGGCCTGGGTGTTGTTCCTTAGTGTTATCCCTCAAGGCTGGCATTTTACCACTTATCACACCTCCCCTTTCATCTTTTTTGCTTTTTAATTAGAGATGAGTCTCTTGTTTTTTTCAGCCTGGTCTGGCTTCAAACCTTGATAATCAGATCTGTCTCTTAAGTAGCTAGGATTATAGGCATGAGCTATTGGTTCACAGCTCAAATACTTTTTAAAAAATATTTTTTGTTGTAAAGATACTGTACAGAGGGGTTACTTATTTTTAGTAGGTTTATATTCAACAAATAATGGTTGTCATTGCTGTCTGGCTTCATTATTTCTAGTGACTTTTCTGGCTTCATTATTTCTAAAGACTTCTCCAGAAAGGACAAAGGGAAGATTGGGGCTTGGAATGGGTCGAATATAAGAGGTATTTCTTTGGGGAAGAGTGCAAGAAGCAAAGAGCTAATGGTAAAAAGAGAATGTGTGTGTGTGTGTGTGTGTGTGTGTGTGTGTGTGTGTGTGTGTTTTCCAAGGGATTGAACTGCAGGCCTTGCACATGATATCAAGTGTTCTGCCACTGAACAACATCCCTTACTTAGGGGTATAAAATCGATCATAAAACTATTGTTTTTTGAGAACCTTTCAGATGCTTTATATATACTATATTGTTTGGTCTACCCATAATAAAATCAGAAGCATTAACTTTTCTATTTTATGGTAGGCAGGAACCAGTAAACTTTTCAGTGAAAGTCAAGACATTAGACATGTTAGGGCTGTGTTGCATATTTATCTTTTTGTTCTGTAATAGCATTACAGAAAGGTAGAAAACTACAGAAATGGGCCACAGGCAGAAATTGGCCTATCTCTTAGTTAACTAGTATTGGATTTAGTGGTTAAGAACGTGGACACTGCAGTTTGCATTAGTTAGAATTTTGACTCTAACTCTCATTAATTGTGTGCAATTGAGCAACGTACCTAGCCTTTTTCTGCCTCATTTTCATTGTCTGTAAAAATAGGATAAGTAAGCCAGGTGCTAGTGGGCTCAAGCTTATGGTCCTAGCTACTCAGAAGGCTGATATTTGTGGATCTCGATTTGAAGTCAGTCTGGGCAGAAAAGAGACTCTCCATTTACCCAGCAAAGAGCCAGAAGTGGAGCAGTGACTCAAGTAGTAGAGTACCAGCCTTAAGCAAAAAAAGTTAAGGGACATTGCTAAGGCCCTGAGTTCAAGAAAATTGACCACTTACATGAAATTCTTTCTTTCTTGGATTCCAGGGCACCACATTCTAGTAGCTTTACTCCTAACTCATGATTGTTCCTTAGACTTCTTTGCTATTCTCTATCATCTTGTCATCTTTCTAACTTGTAAATGTTGAAAAGCTCCAGGACACAGTCCCTGGTCCTTTTCACATCTCCATTTGCACCTGTTTCTTTGATGATCCCTTTTTTGCCTAATGACTTTAAATGACATTTACATATTAAAGACTCCCAAATTTACACCTCTGGGCTAGCCTTCTACTTACACATGTGTCTGACTAACATCTCCACTTTGGTAGACATTTCAAACTTACTATTCTTTAAACCAAAATTCCCAATATAAAACCTCAAATCTGCTCGTCCTGCACTATTCCTTACTTTAGTGCAAAGCAGCTTCCAGATACTTCATTCCAAATACTTAAACCAAAATCTTTTAAAATTCACGAACCACTATTTGTTCTAATTGCAAAATCCATTTAGAATCAAGTGCTTCTCATTACCTTACCTGCAATCACCCTGGTCTAAGCCATCATACTCGTTTACTAGGAATACTACTTGATCCTGTATCCTCCTTACTGCACTATATCCTCCTTAACTTCCTAAAAATCAATTCTCTACACAGCTGCCAGTGCATGTAGTAAAACTCAAGTGAAATCATATTACATGTCACTCTTCTGCTCAAAATCACTTGATTCTCATCTTACTAAGAAGAAAAGCCCAGTTCTTACAGTGGTCACTAAGACCCTACATGGTGGAGTTTCAATTACCTCTGTAATTCCATTTCCTACTCCATTCTGTCACACAGGCCTCCTCACTCTTCTCCAAAGTCATCAGGAACACCCCAGCCTTAAGACTTTTCACTTAAAACATGGGCTCTATGTAGGTTCTCACAAGGTATTTCATCATCCCTAGGGGTCCTTTCTGAAATCCCCTCATCTCTATCTGTATCATCACCCCCATGGCTATCATGTGCCAAACATTGGGCTGAAGGAATTTACTGGTATCTCCTTGGTTGCATAGGTCTGCATGGTCAGGAAGCTTTTTGAGAAATAGGAGGTAGAATTTGTCTGCAAGATCATGTTGCTAACTTGGAATACTTGGGAATGAAGATTTATGCTCTGAGGGAAATGACTGCCTTCCTGATCTTCCAATAGAGATGCATACTGAGTAAACTTTTTCTCCAAATTGGGAGCCCTGGATGCCCTCAGAATTTATGTGTATTGTGCTTCCAAACAAGGATGAAGATGTACCTTAATACAATTTGGACAAAGACAGTTACCTTAATAGTTCCAACACAGTGACAGGAGTTTTATTTAGAGCTAAGCTTTTCACATTTTTTGGTGCATGTGAATCACTGAGAATCTCGAGAAATTTTTTTTTTGGGGGGGTCCGGTCGTAGGGCCTGAACTCTGGGCCTGGGTGCTGTCTCTCAGCTCGTCAGCTCAAGGCTAGCACTCTACCACTTGAGCCACAGTGTCACTTCCGGCTTTTTTCTTTTTGTTTATGTGGTGCTGAGGAATCGAACCCAGGGCCTCAGGTATGCAAGGCAAGCGCTGTACCACTGAGTCACCTTCCCAGCCCTCGAGAAAATATTTGTGCTGAGTGAATAGGTCTAGATTGATTTGGGATTCCAATTTCTAACAAGTTCCCTAATGATATGTGATGCTGACTGAGACCCACATTTTGAGTAATAGCCAAGGACTAAATTACCTTAAGAATCCATCCAGCTAAATTTTTCCTCTCAAAATCTAAAACTATATTGGTGCCTATACTTTCCTCATTGCACTAACATCTGTTTTTTTTTTCTTGTACCAGTACTGGGGCTTGAACTCAGGACTTGGGCACTGTTCCTTCTGGCTTTTTGGTGGTTAATTGAAAATAAGAGTTGTACAGCCTTTCTTGCCCAGGCTTCCCTCAAACCTCCCATTTCAGCCTCCTGAGTAGGTAGGATTACAGGCATGAGCCACTGGCACTCATGTCAGTTTACGAGTACAGTGTGTCCTGATCAATTTTGCCCCTTTCATAGTTCTCTACCAAGTCACTTGATTTCATTTTTACATATGTACATTGAGTATTGTTACTATATTTGCCCCACCTCTTCTCTCTCTACTCGTTTGTCCCTTTACCCTTCCCCACTCCTGACAACATGTTAGAGCTTCCTGATAATCATTTTGTCAAACTATAAGATAGAACTGTTCAAAGTTCTACCATTAGAATCCACCTCTGATTATTCCATTTGTATATATATATATATATATATATATATATATATATATATATATATATATGACCCAGTATATATTTTCATGTGTTTATAATTTAGATCTAACTTCTGCATGAGAGAAAACATGCACTGTTCATCTCTGAGTCTGACTTACTTCATTAATTTTTTCCAGATCTATCCATTTCCCTGCAAGTGATAAGCTATTCTTCCTGAAGGATGAGCAAAATTCCATTGTATCTGTACCTATATCTATATCTAGCACGTGTTCTTTTTTGTTATTTCTATTATCTTTAAGTAGTAGTAATAAAGGAGTTTCAATTTAACATGTCAATTTATGAATACAATGCCTCTTGATCAATGTCTCCCCTTTCATAATTCTCCCCCTCTCCCAACTCCACCCATATCCTCAATTTTCCTAGTTCTCTTTTCACATATTGAATATTATGACTGTGCTCTCTGATCCTTTCTCACCCTATGCATTTCCCTCCCCTTTACTTCCCCACCACCCACATATACATATCTCAAGCTCCAGCTTCCTGGTATTCATTTTGTTAGACTTTAGGTTAGTTTTTCAAAGGAGTTATAACACTGGAATTCTCTCCTACATATCATATCTTAGTTAATATGTTTTTGTATACATGTATCTGACTATATATATGTATATATATTAGATCTCACTTCCACATATCAGAGAAAACATACGTCTTTTGTCTCCCTGGGCCTGTCTGACTTCACTTAATATAATTATTTTCCAGGTCTATCAATTTCTCTGCAAATTATTTAATATCATTCTAATGGATGAGTACGATTCCATTGTGTGTGTGTTGTGGGAGTGTGTGTTCATACCACATTTTCTTGATCTATTCATCCATTGAAGGGCATCTGGACTGTTTCCGTATCTTGGCTATGGTGAATAGTGCAGCAATGAACATGGTTGTACAAGTAGTACATTTGGATTTGGATAAATGACCAAGAGTTATAGCTGGATCAAGCACCTATCAACATCTGTATGAGTTTATTTAGCTACTTTATGCACCCGTCTATTAAATTACAATGAGGGGGCAAACTGTGACTATTCAGTGCTATGGTATCAGTGCTTAATACACTGTAGCTTGAACATAGTACGCACATATATTTATTGAATTTATGAATATGTACCTGTATATTTTGGCTATAAAGAACAAGAATTCAATGAACATAGTTCTATAGGCTGGGAAGTCCATTATTAAGGAAGAGAACATTCATTGTCTGGTAAAAGCTTACTTTCTGGTTCATTGGCAGTACTTCTTTCTTTGTCTTCTCATTGTGAGGGAATAAAAGGTATATCTTGGTCTCTTATAAGAGAACCAGTCCACTTTTAATGGTTCTAACACCATAACCAAATCAGCTTCTAAAAGTTTCAATCTTCCAATAACATTACCTTGGGGGTTAGGATTTCAACATATTGGTTTTTTGTGTATACGCTGGTGTTGGGGCTTGAACTCAGAGCCTTCTGGTCTCCCTAGACCTTTTCTGCTCAAAGCTGGCACTCTACCAATTGCTTGATCCATAGCTCCACTTCTGGCTTTTTCTGCCTCTCTCAGATTTCTCTGCCCAAGCAGGCTTCCAACTGTAATCCTCAGATCTCAGCCTCCTGAGTAGTTAGGAGCCACCTATGCCCAGCTTCAAAATATTAATTTTGAGGGAACATAAACATTTAGACCATAATAAGGACCCAATATAGTTGCATTTACTTGGACTATATTTTAGTCCCCTTTAATTTGGAATAGTTACAAGGCCTTTCTTTATCTTTTTGTCAACAGAGGTCTCTTTCAGGGGATCTGCAGGCAGAGATGTAACCAAGCTGCATATAGGAGAGCAGGAGGATGGAATATGTTAGGATGGCAGTCCACTTCAGCTTAGTTTGTAGTCCAATGTGTAAAACCCCTTAAGGAATTCCTAGAATAATGAGGTATTTAGTAGTAAAAGATAACACTGTATGGGGATTTTCTTTGCAATTTTTCAGAGTGGAGATAAGTCTAGGGTACTTCAAACAACAATAGAGAATGATCATTGCTGAGGCTGGTTGATGGATATGTGGGGATTCATTCAAACTTTTTTCCTCCTGCTTTTGTATGTGTTAAAACAAATACAAACGAAAGAAATATAATGAAATCTGTAGACACTTTCTCTTTGTGATTCTAAGAGTGCTATCAAATCATCACTTGGCCAGACCAGCCTTATGCCCTCAAAATAAAGTGTTATTTGTATTTAGATCCAATTTAGAAAAACTTAAAAAAAAACAAAACACAGGTTATAATACAGCTGTTAGCCTTGTGCCACAAATACAAGCATAATAATACTTCTGTGCTTTTAATATTTTACCCATTTGCACTATTGCATTCCACTTACTATCCAGAATCAAGAGTTTGAGGGGTTTTTTTCTCCCTTCTTACTTTAACTTACTTTTGACTTTGGGAGTTTTTTCTGTTCCCTGGGGCTATGTTTTCATCAGTAAAATGATATGTTGGAGACGATGGTCTTTAAGATTTTTGCTAACTATGACATCTATGAATTACTGCTTGCTTAAAACCCTTAGATACTTGAGGAACCAGAGATATAGAGAAGTTGGTACTTTCCTCAAGTAATAGTAAATTTAGTCCTTGACTCCGCTGTGGACAAAGCCACATCCACAACAGGAGAGTCACCTTAGAATGAAGACTCTGCCCCCAAGTAACTTGTTTGTGGGGTTCCTGAATGACTATGGATTCAAATAAAAAGAAGTGCCAGACTGAGGACATACCTAAGATGACCTATCTCTTAGTGCTGATTATGGCTAAAAAACAGGAGAGTAAGATTTGTCCTTTGCCCATTGAAAGTTGGTGCCAGGTTGGTACTAAATAAGCTTCTTGAAGATCATATAGATCTAGAGGTCTGAAAAAAAAGATGGTGGAAACTTCAATTTCTATTATCTTATCTGAGTGCTTACTGGGTTTCAGGCACTTATCCTGAAAGTGCTTTCCTTGAGCAAATAGTCAAATCTTCATAAGCAATCTTACAAACACTGAACAAATTACCAATCCTAGCTACTTGGAATGCTGAGCTCTGAGGATTGTGGTTCAAAGCCAGACAAAGCAAACATGTCTGTGAGTCTTTTATCTCCAGTTAACCATCAAATAACCAGAGTAAAGGTGTGGCTCAAGTGGTAGAGTGCCAGCTTTGAGCAAAAATAGCCAAGTGAGATTTCAAGGCCCTGAGTTCAAGCCTCAGTACTAGCATAAAATAAAATTAAAACCTTGCCAAGTAAATGACAATGCCAACATTTTCACTCAAGCAATGTTTCTTCTAACTTCTTACATGATTCTTAAAAAATAGGTGCTTTAGACATATTGAATTCGATGGTGTCTAATTATACCTTTAGGATCAACATCCCATTTTTCTGCTGAAGTCTGTATGTATACAAATAGTGTCTCTTTATTTTCATATCTATTACCTACTCTTCTCAAAACTAAATCTCTTAGGTTTTCTTGATTTCTTCTTTCATTAAATGAATGACATCTGCAGAAGACTATTGGCCAGGAGGAATGGAGAAGCCATATTTCTCCTGTCACTTGCTTGAGAAGAATGTTGTCTGGTGGTAGCTCTATTCCTCCATGATTTCAGCTTCTGTTGAACAACTCCTCCATTCATGGCACCTAGTTCTGAAAGGCTTCCATGTCATGCTTATAGTTTCTGTATGGTATCACCTATTTCTGAGTTCAGAGAACATTTATTACCTTTTCCCATTATCCATCAATCCTAATAAATGATGGCAGCTTTCTGTGTTTTACAAATGGTGAATTGCTTACCAACTAATTTGACTCCTTATTTTTGCATGTGTTATGTTTCCCTTCTATTTAGTGCTCTTGTTTTCAAAGACCTAGGGTAGTTTCTATTTTCCTGATACAAATATTTTTTATAATTCCAGGATTACTCTCATCAAATAAATTGATTTATATCTTTCAGAGTATCTATCACAATCTCTATCTTATCTATTATCCATTCTGTCACTGCTCCTAATATTTTGTAAGCTCTATAAGAAAGTTTGTCTTTGTATTTGTCATTATCATTTTTTCCCATGCCAGTAGTGGGGCTTGAACTCAGGGCCTCATGCTCTCCCTTGACTTTTTCACTCAAGATTGATACTCTGCCATATGAAGCATATCTCCACTTATATCTTTTTGCTGATGAATTGGAGATAAGAATCTCACAGACTTTTCTGCCCCGGCTTGAAACTGATCTTCAGATCTCTCCTTGAGTAGCTAGGATTACAAGGGTGATCTATGAACACCTGACAAGTAAGTCTTTCTTATATCTTGACCATCTATCACAATGCTTAGCACATAGGGCAGGTCCAGTAACATAGATGAATGAATGCATCCACCAAAATATCCAAGTTTTTATTGTATATCCCCATGTGCCAATCACTGTCATAGAAGATAGCAAAGTGAGTACTTGTTACTTGTTTCAAGAGATAAAAAATTTAAAACCTTACAAATGTTACTTAAGTAAAATAGAAATAAAAAAGTACAAGTGACCAGCACATTTATTTGCTAGATCTGTCATATCAAAGTATCATATTGGGTAGTGTACCAGAACAATCTGAGAAGCTAGAAGTCTGAAGTAAAGGTGTTATGAGAGTTGTTTTCTTCTGAGGCTAAGCCTTCTCTCCTGGGTCTGAAAATGGCTGCCTTCTCCTCATCTTCATATGGTGTTCACTCAATACTTAATTGTGTCCAAATTTCCTCTTTTTATAGAGTCATTAAATTATATTGGATAAGGATCTGCCTTAATAGTCTCATGTTAGCCTAACGCTTTGGAAACAAATGATTATTTTTTGTACCAGTACTTGGGCTTGAACTCAGGCCTTGGGGGCTCTCTTTTTCACTTAAGGCTGGTGCTCAACCACTTGAGCCATACCTCCACTTGTGGATTTTTATGGGTTAATTAGAAATAAATAAAAATCTCACAGACTTTCCCTCCCTAGCCAGCTTCAAACTTTGATCCTCAGATCTCAGCCTCATGAGTAGCTATGATTACAAGCATGAGCCCTAGTGCCCAGCTAAGATCCTTTTTAATTTAGAATGTTAAATGAGAATACAAGAGTTGATGATAGAACTAGGGCCTTGGAGGTATTCCTGGAAAGCTTCCTAAAGCTGATGTGGCCAGTGCCAGATCTTAAGGAGCCATGATAATTTGGATGGGCTGGTTGGCAAAATGGATGCATCCAAGATGCTTAGTGTGAATAAGGGCCCAGAACTTGGAAAGTGAGGAGACATTGTAGAATCAGCAATGTCTGGACTACCAGACTTAGGAAGAAGTTGAAGTGTTATCCAGGACAAGCTCCCATTGGATTCAGGAATCCCATGCAGAAGAGCCGTTCCATTTCTGCTGTACAATTCCTGTGACTAGGAGCTCATGAAAGCTTCAAGTTCTTGGCCAGCTCAAACTGGCTAGTGTTTCAGTGAAGTGGGAAGGATTTACTAAGAAATAGAGGACAATGACGCTGTGTGTGTCTTATTGCCAGTGATGCCTCGTGCCAATAAACTCCAGGAACTTTTTTCTGATACTATAATTCTCACTGCTTCAGTTGTAACTTCTGTGTTTGCAATTACATTCCTGCCTGACTTGCCCTGGACTCTTGTCATATTTTTCTGATCTACTTTAAACTTAAGGCCAGGGTGCTCTCCATTAGCTCAAGGCTGACGCTCTACCACTTGAGCCACAGTTTCACTTTTGGATTTTGGGTGGTTCATTAGAGATAAGCATCTCCCAGATTTGGGTGCAAGGACTGGCTTGGAACCTTAATCCTCGGGTCTCAGCCTCTAAGTAGTTAGGATTACAGATGTGAGCCACCAGTGCCCAGCCACATGTTTTTAATTTTTTATTATTTGTGTATGTGACATTTGCATTTTGTCTTTTGTATACCTTATAGTTATTTTGAGGACTAAATGGAATAATCATGGGTGTGAATGGGACTGACAGCATCAATTGTCAGCAATTACAAAGGTGCCTGGGTTTCACTGTTTAGAATTGAACATGAACTAGGAACAGGTGGGCAGTTTCTCAGTTTGCCTGCTTTGCTGATGTACATTTGCCTCATTCTCAGCAAAATAAGCAAATGGAAAATTCATCCATCATCAAACTACCTTTTGGTTATTGTTGTGTGTTAGTACTGAGACCTGAACTCAGGGTCTTACACTCTCACTTTTTTGCTGAAGGCTGGTACCATATACCACTTAAAACATGTCTGGCTTTTTGGTGGTAAAATGAAGATAAGAGTTTCACTTTCCAGTCTGGGCTGGCTTTGAACAGTGATCTTCAGATCTCAGCCTCTTCAGTAACTAAGATTATATAGATCTGAGCCACTTGTGCCTGACTAAAGTACCTTTGATACTCCTGAATGTATGAGGGAGAAGCCTGAGGTTGGGGAGTGAATGGAAGGGGTGGAGACAGAGAAGGGAAGGGAAGAGAAAGAGAGAAGGAGAGGGAGAGGGAAAGGGAGAGAGAGCAGAAAGTTTAGAAAGCAACAGAGGATAAAATCAAATCTTCTCTTTTTATGTGACTTTAGTGTGGTCCTTTCTTCCACATCTCAATTTATTTGTCTGTAAAGTGGAAATGAGAGAATGCTTGCCTCCACAATGAGTTATTCTGATTAATAAAAGTAATGTAGATGAAAACCCCAAGAGGGTACACACTAAGAAAGAGAACCCTAGAGGAATAATGGCCACTGGAGAGAGAGCTTGTGGGGAGGGAGGCAGGAGAAGGCTGGCCTAGCTTCACCGGGGCCCTATCTTATTATTCAGAGATTGGTCGAACACCTTTTGCAACTTTGTGGAGGACTTTCTGCTGACTCGACATCATTGGGAAGCCCTCAATAAACAGTATCTAACTCCAACACAGCAGGAGGCAGGCACTGGTAGCAGCTGCCTTCTCCCTGGAGGAGGTTATTCGCCCCCACAGTCGCCTGCACTGCTGTCTCCCCCCCTCCCCCGAGTTCTCAAGCCTTGGAGGGGGACAAAGGCAGCCCATTGGATCCCCCTACCCCGTTGCTTGCTTCTGGCTGCCAAGCACCCCCGGGGAGCAGCAAGGCGCAGAGGCTGAGCCTGCGGGCTGGAATGAAACAACCTAACTGAAGGCGAGGTCCTGGGCGGAGGGGATTGGGCTGTAGGGCTGTGGGAGGAGGGGAGGCGGAGGGGGGCGCTGGGGCTTGCGCTCATCCTGCCCAGCTCTCCTAGTCAGCCCGCGACAACCCGCGCCAGCAGCCATCGGGCCTCTGAGAAGCTGGACTTCGCGGGCACCATGCAGTGGATTAGGGGCGGATCGGGAATGGTGAGTGTCCGTAACCCTGGCTTCCCCTGTTTAAGCCTTAGTCCCCCAGCCCCACCTCCACTCTGTCCAACTAGCCTGCACGCAGTGAGCCCCCTTGCCCCTGCCCACCGCCCTCGCCACCGTCCTTGAGACACCAATGAGCTTCCTGTGGCCATTTTAGGAGTCCCTGCTCTCCCGCCTGCCCAGGAGAGCCCCCCCATCCCCCCTCCGCATTTCTGCCACCTTTAAAAATTGGGGTGGGATGAGATGGGGGCTAGATGAGGTATTCAGGAGCGTCTCAGGGGTCACCTGGGAGACTAGAGTCTAGGCAAGGGGCTGGCATGGGACTCTCTGGGAGCAGTGCATCTAAAAGGAGGCAGGCAAGCTGGCAAAGGGTTTGGGGAAGCAATCACAAAGCTTAGCATTGTGGAGGGAGCCATATGGGAAGACTGCATAGTCCCCTATCTAGGCTGTCTATACCCCCTGCCTCTAGCTCGTCCCAGGGCTGTGAGAGCCCTCTCAGGGGAAATAACCTTTCCTTGCCTTGTTTGAGGGTCACCCTGTCCACACTTATATGCACCCCCCCATCCTGGAAATGAATCTGCATTACATTCAGCTAACAGACTCCCCCTCCCAAGGAGTGTATGCTGTCTCTGTGTGTGTGTGTGTGCGTGTGTGTGTCTGTGTGCTCAGTATCATCCACTAACAGTTTATTTCATACCATGGTGCTCTCTTCTCTACCTGGAGACCTTGAAATGACTTCCCTTTGCAGAGAGGAAGTGTTGCCTGCTTTTCTCACTCAAGACAGGGTAGCTCAAGCTGGTCAGGGAGGCTCTGGAGAGTGAGAGAGGATGATGACTTTGTGATCAGTTGAGAAGAGGGTCTTGGGTAAGCAGGCACTGATGGCAATTTCAACCCACACTTCTGCACTGCCACCCACAACCAGCAGCTGAAGCAAAGTAGCCTGAAGCAATTAGGCAAAATTTGACATTCAACTCCTTTTTATGTTGTTCCCATTCTACATGGGAAGAGGGAATCTGGTGTGGGCTAAGACTGCATTCAGAGGAGCTCTCCTCCCTTAGAGTTTTTTGAGTCTCTGTTTCTGTTCCTAAAGGTAGCCAGTTTATATGCTTAGATACAAGGACTTCAAGAGACCCTTTGTTCTTCTTTCCCTGAGGTCCCCTTGGGGCCACATCAAATGTGGGTAGATTCAGAAAAGGTTAGAGCAGGTAAAGATCCTATAGTGCTTGAAATCAGCTGAGATCCAGAGAGAGTGGGACAGATTTGCTTAGGGCCACAAACTCTTTGGGGACAAATCTGTCTATCACCTGAGTCTCCAGATTCTCCCTTACTGTCCTTCCCACTGATCCACACAATCATGTGTTCAAATGGTGATGCTAAGAGGCAGAAAGGAACAAACAATCATGATATTGAGAAAGGACCTTCCTGAATATGAACACATGCTGTAAAATTTTCCTGAAAATCTCTCTTCCAGTCCTGGCTTTTTTGCCATCTGGGGCTGGGTGGGATTCCCATCCCCTTCCAAATATACTGCCTACTGACAGCAGATTAAATTAATGGAGAGATTTGAAGTTTTGTCAATTGTGCATGAGAGAGAAGTGAGTGATAGACATCTCATGAAGACTATGTAATTAAAGATAGTTTGATGATGAAAAATTAATTGTAATATTTTTGATGACCAAAGCAGTGAATACTATATGATGAAAGCATTTGCTTAGCCATTTAGCAGAAATCAAGAAACAGTAGCAATGAACTTCATCAGGGAGGCAGGCAAGAAGTCTCTAGACTTGGCCCCAACTATTAACTGCCCAATAATAATCTTTTGGACCTCATATTTCTCACCTTTAGGTAGAACTATTAATGATCTGTAATGTTCTTTCTAGGCCTGAGATTCTAGTTTCTAAGAGTAAATTAATATTGAATACAAGTTAATTAGTGGAGTATATATCTAGCTACCACTTGATGATATGGCTAGTCAAAAGATCTTAGCTCTTTGTTTTTTCTAACACTGACATTTCTTTTTAGAACAGTTGACAATTTTAACTTATCTCAAGTGTTTCCATGCAATTCATGACCCTTGAAGATAAAACCTTGTTGAAGATTTTATGGAATGCTATCTGTCTCAGTATAGAGAAGGTTAAACTGCGTTCGCGTTGGTTGAAGAATTGTACCATATATTTATTTACAGTTTTTGCCTACAATGTTACTTTGCATGGGGATATGAAATGGGACTGGAGTGGAAAAAATAGTCTCAGAGTCACATGTCTGAAGCTGTGGGTCTGGCTTTTATTCTTTTCGGTTCTGAGATTCTTACCAATTGTCAAGTTTGTTTTATACTTAGTATTCACAGCCACTAAATGGGGATCAAAAAATTTATAGATGTTATTGAGGATATTGATACTTTTTTTTAAAAAAGAACATTGTGAATTGTCATTGATGTGGTTGCAGAGCAAACAGAAGTGAACAGAAATACATTCCTCACTCTCAGGGAAGGAGGTCACTAAAATAATTACTTAGATTTATGTCAGCATATTCTAAGCCCTAAGGAAAAAAATGGTAAGAAAATGAAGAGAGAGCATGCATGATTATATATGAGACCTGCAAAAGCTTCTCTGGTTAAGGCAAATTTGAGCACTAAGGGAAATACAAGAATACACACCACAAGTATGTTTAGAAGAACAGGATTCTAGGCATAAGGAATGCCCACAAAGAACACAGGTGGGAAAATGGTAGATGAGACAGGAGAAAAAATAAATCCACATTTTAGGATAGCTACTGTGACTAAGATGTGAAGACATTGGAAGATTTTGAACAGATGAGGAATATGATCTGACTTAAAGTTGAGCAGGAGAATAGATTATAGTGGGGCAAGGACAAGAACTATGAAGAGGATCTTAAAATAGTCCAGATTAAAGTGATAGACCACTAGCCTAGCAAAAAACAAACAAAACAGTTCCAGCTGGAGGTGTGATAATGGCTTGGATTATGGTGGTAAAGGGGCTGTACCCAGCATTGTGCTTTTGTAGATTATTGATCTTTTTTCTTTTCTCATCACCTATTTGGACCCTCAGGTAGCTGAGAGTTGTTGAGAAAGGCAAAAGAATGTTTATGTGAATGAAAGGGCATTTCATATAAAAGTCTATTGTTAAACAATAGACTGGCTCCTATTGAGGCTATTGGTTGTTTCTATGTAGATTACTTTCCTACTTTCTGGACTTTTAAGAAGTTTAAATATATCATTAGTACTTTGGAGATGTAGTATACCTAGCATATATGGTATCTAATTTTTAAATATCTTTTAGATGACTAATTTTTTTTCAGTAATGGTCAGCACTATTCATTTGGTTGACTTGCTCTTTAATTTGCATTTAATGAAAAAAAGAAAAATTTCCTATTTTAAAAGTCTAGATTCAGAAATATTAAGTTATCACTCACTTATCGAAATATTATACCTTGTAGTTTATACTATCTTACAATTTTAGATTTTAAGCCCCAGGAAAAAAATCTCCAGTTGGTCACATAGAATGACATAATTGTCCTGGTCTGTTTCTTTGTCTTTACAATTACCATGTATCATTGTTTCTTTAAAACTATCTATGTAAATATTAAAACATATCATACCAGAGAGATTTCAAATATAAAATGCACCAAGGGTGCCTTGAATGATTTGGAATCTTTACAACATGAAAGAACCAGTGAACACATATAACTAATTTGGTGTGTGTTTGGGGCCAGTTTTGTAAGTGGAACAAAATTCTTGAGAAACTAACTTCAAGGAGAAAGGATTCCTTTAAGTTAATGATTTCAGAGGTTTTAGTCCATGGCCAGCTGATTCTGTTGTTTCCAGGCTGAGGTAAAGCAGAACACCATGGTAGAAGTGTGTGACAGAGCAAAGTTGCTCACTTCATGGCAGCCAGGAAATAGAGACAAAAAAAGATTCCCAGAGGAGATAAAACCTCTTGCTGGGTGCCAGTGGCTCATGTTTTTATTCCTAGCTACTCAGGAGGCTAAGATCTGAGGATCACGGTTTGAACCCACTCTGGCAGAAAAGTTGATGAGACGCTTATCTTCAAGTAACCAGCAAAAAAATCCTGGAAGTGGAGCTGTGGTTGAAGTGGTAGAGCACTGGGCTTAAGTGGAAAAGTTAAGGGAGAACACCCAGGCCCTAGGACTGCTACATAAACAAAAAGTGATGTATCCTCTTAGAATATACCTCTAGTGACTTATTTCTTGTACCTAGACCCCACCTCCAAAAGTTTCCACCACATCCCAATAATATTATTAAATTATGAATACATCAATAGATTAATCCATTCATTAGCTCAGAGACCTCATGAATCAGTTACTTCTCAATGATTGGATCCACACAGTGAGGATTAAGTTTTCAGTACATGTACCTTTTGGGGCTCATAACCATATCAAACCATAGCAAGGTATGCTGGAGCCAGATGAGGAAGGCTTTTGAATGACAACCTCAGAAGCTTTGCCTGGTAAGGACACTTACATAGTGAAACTGAGTGACATACACAGAGGAGTTAAGAAGCAGGAAGGGATTCCATTTGTCAGTCGGAGGCAAGTTATATAGATATTACAGTAGGAGATCTCAAATATTTTATGACTCAAATAAGTATCTCTTGCTGAAAGTTCATGAATAAAATGTGATTTCAAGCAGATTAACCTGGGTTTGAGTCCTGCCTCCACCAGTGGCTATGATAGCTATGTGTACAGACTAAATCACTAAACCCTTTTCTTTCTTAAAAAATTAAAATTACTCTTAAGTAGTTGTACAAAGGGTTTCAACATGTCAGTTTATGAGTATAACTCACCTTAATCACTGTCACCCCTTCCATCATTCTCCGTCATCTCTCCCAACCCCACTGCCCTCTCAAGTTTCCTGGTTCTATTTTCACAGATGTACATTGACTATTATAACTGTGTTTGACGACCTTTCCTCTTTCCATTCATCTGCTCTCCCTCCTGTTTACCCCCTCGCAACAACATATGTTCCTGCTTCCTGGTATACATTTTGATAAACCGTAAGTTAGTTGTTCAAAGAGTTACACCATTGGAAGCTTCCCCTGCTTTAGTGTACTTTAGTCAGTTTGACTGTGTATATATGCATTTGTCCCAGTGTATGAGACAGACAGTCTGAAACTCTTTTAAACTCAGCATCTTTATCTACGAAATGAAGGTAATAATCCAAATTAGTAAAATTTCTCAAAGGAACAAAAATATGATAGACTGATAGATAATATGTAGTACTACTATAAAAGGTTTACTTGTATGATTATGAAGCCTAAGAAATCTTAAAATATATTGTCTGTAGATTAGAGATCCAGGGGAACCTAGACAGCCTATGATAGAAGTTTCAGGTCAGAAGGTTTGAAACCCAAGAACTAATGTTTTAATTCAAGTTTAAAAGCTAGAAATGACCAATATTCCAATTCAGTCAGGCAAGAGTTCCCTTTTACACAGCATTTTTGGTTATATTTAGGTCTTTTTTTAATGAGCCCACCCAGGTCCAGGGGAGCACTGTGCTTTACTCAATCTATTGATTCAGAAACCCTCACAGACAAACCCAGACTAATGTTTTACCAGATATCTGGGCACCTTGTGGTCCAAATACATTAAAGCTCTCATAGCCTAATGTGTCTTTCCAGTCTGCTGTAAGAATCACGGGAATGAGCAGACATAGACAAGAAAGAACCATATAAACTTTGCTGTTCTGTATCTATTTAGGAAACAATTATTCATAACAGGCAAAGGAGACATACCAGATCTAACACTCTTCTTCACTAAATGCTAAAAATCCAACAAAAATTGAATTGAGACATTAAGACCAAGACTTTCTAGATTTTCTTCTCAAGGAGAGACAATGGTTCCTTTCCAATAGCTCCGTAACATGACAAAAAGAGCTTCTGCTTAGAATCTTATTGCTTTGAATATTTTTCATATGATGATGGTTTGGTTTGGTTTGGTTTTAGTGTGTATATTGTGCATGTGTGTACATGCATGATATCTGGGGAAAATCTTGATTATCAACTTCATTGGATTGAGAAATTCATAGGAGATTAACAAAGCACACCCCTAGGGTATGTCTATGAGAATGTTCCAAGAGATCAGTGACTAAGGGAGCAGGACTTGCCTTGAATGTGGCCTGTTGCTAGCACAAGCATATATTCTCTCTCCCCCCCTCCATCTCTCCTTCTCCACTTTATCTCTCCCTCTCCTTCCCATATCCCTGTCCTTCCCCTCTCTCCTACCTAGATGTCATGAGATAAGCAGCTTTGCTCTGCCAAATAGTCCCTACTATTCACTATGGCCCTGGAATAACAGACAGATGACCATACACTGAAACTTCTAAAATTATAAACACAATTAAATCCCCCTCCCTTTAAGTTGTTTGTCTCTTTTTGTATCACAGTGGCAAAAAAATTGTTTTAGAAGGTGACTGGTAAGTAATTAGGCTGCTAAGGAATAGAAACGAGATAATAAGGAAGAAGAATGTATTTAACTGTTTCTAACAGGTCCTATTGCCTTGAAGAGATATTCTGTCAAAGGGCCTGCATGGCATATAAGGGAAGTGACATTTAAGCTGAGTCAGCTGTTAAGGGATTTGGAGAAAGATCTTGACAGATTACAAGAAAAGAACAAAAAACAAAAGCAAGAGACAGTGAGGTTTGTGAGTTGAGAGGAGGCAGCAGGAATAACATAAAAGGCCTTCAGGTTGAAACTTGGGGTGCTTGAGGGATAGAAAGAAGGTCAGTGTGACTGGGAGGCAAGTGGCAGGACTTCAAAGCAGGGAGTCTGGGTACAGCTATGTTTCACAGTAAGCCTAGAGAAGGGGTTTGTGTGCATTGGCTATATTAAAAGCACTATAGTTGAATGGTTACATGCAGGCTCTGGAACCAGTTGCCTGGGTTTAAATTCTGACTCCATTATCACTTGTTAGCTATGTGACCTTCACATGTTACCTAATGTTTCCTTGCCTCTGTACTGTCCAAGGTGTTATTGTATAGATTGAGTTAGCATGTATGGTAGTACTGGGCACATACCAAGTGCTGTTTCTTTGAAATACAGAGAAAGTATTGTAATAGAATGCTGTGGTCTACTTTGTGATCAAGGAAGATGTCTGGAGGTTTTATAGAGAATGGATTGAAGAGGGTGAACATGAGGAGAGGAGATCCAGTTGAGATAATGTTGCAGAAATAGTGGAGATGGATAATGGAGGGAGCTTTTGTGAAGCTAGTATCAATGAGAATTGTTGCTTGACTGACTAAGAGAAGTATAATATAGGAAAAAAACAGCACTGGACTGAGAATTTCTAGGTCTACCACTCAACAGTTATGTAATTTAGCACAAGTGATTTAAACTTTTGACATTTCAATTTACTTATTATAACAGAAACAAAATGAACAGTATTTGTATATATGTATACATGTATATGCATGCATGTATACATGTACATGTATACATGGAAATACACATATATGCAAAGAAAGAGAAGAAAAAGGATATTTAAGAAATAAATGTAATTCTGCTACCTGGTTGCCTTTAAACTCAGTCTGAAGACCTAAAGAAGAGTTATAATGTGAGTTTAAAAGCAGTCTACTAGCAAAATTTTTTCTTGCCCAAGGAATATCAGTTTTTGATTCATTAAGATCTTCAACCAACTGAACGAAGCCTACCTACATTATGAAGAGTAATCTTTCCTAAGAGTTCATCCATTTTAATGTAGATCTCAGGCTGGGGTTGTAGTTCAGTGGTATAACACAAGTCAAGGCTCTGAGCTCATCTCATAGAACAGGAAAGAAGGAAGGAAGGAAGGAAGGAAGGAAGCAAGCAAGCAAGCAAGCAAGGAAGCAAGGAAGGAAGGAAGGAAACACTTAAATATAAATGTCATCTAGAAAACACATTCATAGGACTATACAGAATAATGTTTGACCAAGTAGCTGAGTACATGCTCATGGCTCAGCCAAATTGACATATAATATTAACCTTCACACCTTATCTATGAAACTAGAATAATGAAAATAACTGATTATTGGTATTGTTGTTGTAAGAATAAAATCATATAATTTATGTAAAGCACTTTGTATGGTATCTAACAGAAGGAAGGACTCAATTAGAATATCATTTCAGTATCATCATCATCATCATCATCATCATCATCATCCCTCACATTTGTTTGGCACTTTGCATTTTTCAGAGCACCTTTACACACACAAGTTCAAGTAATCCTTACAACAGTCTTCCTACTTTAAAGTTGCAGAAACTAAGGCTGGAAGAGGTGAAGTTCCTTGTCCATATTACTTCCAAAGATAGAATGAGGAAGGTGTATAATTTCATGTACCTCCATGGACATATCTATCCCCACTTGCCATGAATGGATGTTTTATCTGACCTTCATTGCACTGGTACTAATAATGTAAATGCAATATGGATGGGATTGGGAAAGCAAGAGGAGAACAATGAAAGGAGAGACAATGATGAAGATGCATTGTACTCATAATCTGACTTGTTGAACTGAACCCCTTTGTGCAACTACTTAAAGATAATAAAAATAGAGTGAAAAATAATAATGAACTAAGTCTTGAAAATAATAGCTTATACTTACCAAATCAGTGTTTATTTTGTGCCAGTTACTGTTCTAAGTGTTTCATTTGTCTACTTAAGCTTCCCAACAGTCTTATCAGACAGATAAAATTATTCTATTGAGGAAAATGCTAGGTGGGAGTGGAGAATAAAGAGACTCTCAAGCCATGCACTGAGAAAACTCAAAACACTTTCTATTCCTTCCCTTCCCCCTCTCCAATTTGCTTTTCAGAGATGATGAAAAACTCAGGGAAGTCCTATAGTAAGGACTTAGAGAATACTTTTGCTTAAAGGACTATCCACTTGGACTTCACAGGCTAGCAAATGTCACCAGTGGCTAATTAACAAAAGGACAAAAACTTGACACTTCTGCCTTCATTTTGTATTGGTCTCTTTTATTCTGAGTCATTCTCTTCTGCAGTCACCTTGGACTCTAGGAACAACAGGTTTAATAAATAAACATCTTGTGACGAGTCAGATCCACCTGCCTCCAGCCAACAATGATTTTTTTTATCCTGACAAAGCCTTGCTTGACCAATCATGAGAGAGTGATTAAGCACATCATAAGGTGACCAAGTGAATGAATTGTGCATGAACCTTGACTCATTCTGTCTCTTTCCTATGTAATCTGGGAAGCCATGTCAGTTAACTCCAAAAGATAGGCTTGAATTGTTTGATCTCTGCCTTTTCAATGTGACTGTATTTAGTTAACTACTTCCCTATCTTTCCACCATTACTTTTTTATTTCTGGGGTGAGTGTCTGGGGCTTTTTTATCTTCAGAACTCCCTTCCCATTCAGGCCTCTTGCCTAGGATTCTGGTAACAGTGTTTTGAGCATTTATGATACAAATGTCTTTTAGGTATGTAAAGACAATGAGGACTGGAAGAAATTGTGTGTGTGTGTGTGTATGTGTGTGTGTGTGTAGTAGTAGTAGTAGTAGTACTTAAACTCTGGGCCTGAACACTGTCCCTGAGCTTTTTTTTTTTACTCAGGGCTAGTGCTCTAACACATGAGCCATGGCTCCAATTCTGGCGTTTTGGTGCTTAGTTGGAGATCAGAGTCTCACCAACTTTCCTGCCTAGGCTTGCTTCGAATGAAGATTTTTACATCTCAGCCTTCTAAGTTGCTAGAAGGACAGGCGTGAGCCAAAGGCACACAACTCAGAATGACTTCTGAATACATAGCAAGCAGTATGTATATGTTTGTGGGATGAATGAGTGAGCTGATAAAGTGGGTGAACTCTAGGTTACCTGTAATCACCCAGCCTGGAGAGGAATTTGTGACAGATGTTTCTTTTGCCCAAGCTGGATACCACTGAAACAGGCAGATAGTCTGGAACAGGAAGCTTAAGCCCTCTGGATGCCAGTTTATTTTATTCATATGCAAAATGTGGACTTTTTCTCTTCCTCCACTGTCTTACATATGCAACTATTCCTTTATTCACTCATTTAGTAATACTTACTAAGCTCCTGCTATGTAGGATGCCCTGTTCTAGGTACTGAACTGTGAAGGAGAAAAGCAGAAGTCTTATTCTTATGGAACAAATATTCTAGTAGAGAAGACAAGTGGTAAGGAAATTATTGAATAAAAATGTAAAGCCAGGCACCAGTGGCTTACATCTATAATTCTAGCTACTCAGGAGGCTGAGATATAAAACTCACAGTTAGAAACCAGGACAAGCAAAAAAGTCTGACACTCTGATCTCCAATTAACCAGCAAATATACAGAAGTGGAAAGTGTGATTCAACTGGTAGAGAGACAGCCTTTAGTAAATAGGTAAAGGAGACTGCACAGGCCTTGAGTTGAAGCCCCAGTACTGGCACACATACACAAAAATTAATATATGAATTTTTAAATCTAAGGATAACAATATATAGCAAAGAAGAAGGGTAAATAGTGTGTGTGAATGGTTAAAATTTTAGCTTCCTTCGTCCTGCTGCATGTCTCACAAGACTTACACGAGGTTTATATGCAATAAAAGGCCATTGAATTTAGGATGCTGTGAGGTTCTGTTTTATAAGGTGCAGCTAGTTACTTTTGGGGGATAACTTTCTTTAGGTTATTTGCTATTCCATTCTTCATTATCAGTGTGGAAAAGCATTATGTTAAGTTACTTTTGCATAATTATGAGAAAATATTTAACATAAACAAGGGAGGAAAGATCTATTTTGGTTCATGGTTTCAGAGATTTTAGTTGGTCATCATTGACTCCATAGATTCTTGGCCTATTGTGAGAAAAACATTGTGGTAGCAGGAGCATGTAGAGACTAATGTTGTTCATTTTATGGTGGACAGGAAGCAGAAAAAGATTATGGACCACATAAAAACTTGAAAAGCATGCTTCCAGTGACCTACTTTCTCCAGCTAGACTCCATCTCCTCAAATTTCCATTTATTATCTCCCAAAAATACTGTTATCATCTGGGTACTGATGGCTCATGCCTGTAATCCTAGATACTATGGCGGATGAGATCTGAGTATCAAGGTTCAAAGCCAACCCAGGCAGGAAAGTCTATAAGACTCTAATCTCCAATAAAGAAGCAAATAGCAGGGGAAACAAAGGAGGAGGCAGCAATGCTTGATAAGAAATGTACTCATTATCTTGCCCATGTAATTATAACCCCTATATACGGTATTTTCATAATAAAAAAAAAAAAGAAGCGAATAGCCAGAAGTAGAGGTGTGTCTCAAGTGGTAGAGCACAAAAGCTAAAGGAGAGTGTCTAGGCCCTGAGTTCAATTGCCAGTACTGGCATACACCCATGTGCGTGCTCACACACACACACATGCATGCACAGACGCAGACACAAATTAACCATCTTTGGCTGGGGACCACATAAGCAACATATGAGCTTATAGGGATATTTCATATTTAAACTATAACTAGCATCAAGAATTCTGGTCTGAAATATGGAAAAGTTTGGTTCTAAGACTGGCCCCGTTGTGCCAGTCTCTTAAAATCTCAAATATATACAATCATATAAATTCTAAAGCACATTTCCCAGAATTGAGTCTTCTGGTGTTAATCTTTTGCTTTGTATACTCTTGTGAAATAGTGAGAACCATAGTAAGTCATTTTCCTTGCCCTCTCTGTAACATGAGAACCACGTGGGCAGAAGATGTGGCTCAAATAGCAATGCCTTGAGTTCAAATCCCAGTATAACTAAAATTAATTTTAAAAATAAATGGGGATTGAGAATGTGGCTTTAAGTAGAATGTTTGCCTAACATGCATGAAGCTCTGGGTTCAATTCCTCAGTACCACATAAACAGAAAAAGCTGGAAGTGGTGCTGTGGCTCAGATGGTAGAGTGCTGGCCTTGAGCAAAAGAAGCTTAGGGACAGTGCCTAGGCCCTGAGTTCAAGCCTCAGGACTGGCAAAAAAATGGGGCCGGGCACTGGTGGCCCATGCCTATAAGCCTAGCTACTCAGGAGGCTGAGATCTGAGGATCACGGTTCAAAGCCAGTTCTCACAGGAAAGTCTCTGTGAGACAATTATCTCTAAAACCAGAAGTGTTTCTGTGGCTCAAGTGGTAGAGCCTTGAGCACCAAGAGGCTCAGGGACAGCAACCAGAGTTCAAGCCCAACTGACAAAAAAAATTAGGAATGATGAAACAACCCCACTATCCCATTTCAGAATCCTTGTGCTACTGTGAGCTTCATTGAAAAGACCTAATGTGACGTAAAGTGAGACTGGAAAAGCTGATTGCTAAGATCTGAAGAATGGATGTTCCTACTTAAGTGAATTGTTTGTTTGTTTGTTTGTTTTACCCCTTTGTCAAATGGGTGTATGTGTGGAGAAGAGAGAATGAGACTTCTGTACTGGTGCTATTTCCTTTCTTCTTTTGGGAAACAGCTGAGAGAAGTGGGAGCAGCACCTCCCAGGAATAGGAACAGTCACACAGAAACACTTGGCATCTGCTGATAGAGTGGGAACCACTGTTATGCAGCCCCTTTTGGCCACTCTGCTTTTGGGAGATGGGAACTAGGGCTATTTTCTTGACAATACCTAATTATTTCATGATTTTAAGTTCTGAAGTGGGAGTGGAGAGCATTGAATAGGTAAAATCTTCATTTACTACCCCTTCTCCTTCTACTAGGGCAATTCTTCTCATTCTAACTGACCTTATTCTATAAGTAATTTCAGATCCATTATGTACCCATCTCTTTGGCAAGTATTTGATCAGTTTACTTCATGACAGCTAGGAATGAAAGGGGGAGGGGAGGGAGAGAAATGGAGAGACATGGAGAAAAATGAAGAGAAGCAAATGCAGAGAGAGAGAGACAGAGAGAGAATGCCTTGCTAGCAAGCTTCATTCTTTTTATTTATAGGCTCAGAGAGTGTATATGATTTGCATAAAGTTAGGGGTAGAGACTTTATTCAAATCCTCAAACAATACTACTTATTAGTATTTATTGAGAATCACTATGTGCCAGGAATTGTTCTAAGTGCTTTCCATGTAGGCACTCATTAAATTCTCATGAACAACAACAGTATTAATCTTACTTTTACAGCAGAAGAACCTATATGACTAAAGATTTGGGGCTTGCTCAGAATGAAAACCTGAAAGAATACCAGGCATTCTACTATTTTCTCCATTGTAAAGATGAGGAAAAATGCCAGGTGCTGGTGGATCACACCTGTAATCCTAGCTACTCAGGAGGCTGAGATAGGAGGATTGTGGTGTCTAGCCCAGGCAGGAAAATCCGTGAGACTCTTACCTCCAATTGACCACCAGAAAACCAGAAGTGGTGCTGTGGCTCAAAGTGGTAGAGGGCTAGCCTCGAGCAAAAGAACTCAGAGACAGGGCTCAAGCCCTGAGTTAAACCCCTACAACTAACCACTAACCAAAAAAAAAAAGAGAGAGAGAGATAAGGAAAAATGAGAATTAAGGGCATTAAATAAGTTGCTAAAGGTCACATGACTAGGCTTGAATCACAGCAGATTAACTCTAGAATCTTTCTTCCTTTTGCCTTCTCTCTCCTTCCCCCTTGTCTTCTTTTGTGATGCTGGGGGTCAAACTCAGATCCTTATGAATATAGTCTATGATCTTAATCATCACTCTACATTAATTCTAAGACTTTTTCTAGCTTGGCTAAGAGAAGGGAAGGATCAGGGAGATTTACTAAATCCACATAGCAGGGGTTTTTTTTAAACATTTTTTAATGCTAGTACTAGGGATTTGAACTCATGGCCTCGTGCTTTGACTTTTTCACTTAATATTAGTGCTCTACCACTTGAAACACACCTCCACTTCTGAGTTTTTTATGTTAATTGGAGATAAGAGTCTCGTGGACTTTTCTGCCCACACTGGCTTCGAACCTTGGTCCTCAGATCTCAGTGTTCTGGATAGCTAGGATTATAGACATGAGCCACCATCCTTGGCAAGTTTTACATTTTTTAAGAGTAATTTTTAAGTACATAATAACTTTGTATGGTAAAACAAAACTGTAAAGTATATACAATTGATGTTCTGTCTTCATCTATCACAAGTCATCAGTTTTATAACTTTTTATGTAATCTTAGAGAGTTTTATAATCAGGTAGAAGTATATTTTATTTCCTCTTTGTTTATGCATGTACCAGTCCTGTGGCTTGTACTCAGAGCCTGAGCACTGGCCCTGAACTCTTTCACTCAAGGCTAGCACTCTCCACTTGAGTGATAGCTCCTTTTCTGGCTTCTTGGTGGTTAATTGGAGCTATCCATATCATGAACTTTCTTGCCCAGGCTGGCTTCACATCTCAGCCCCCTGAGTAGCTAGGATTACAGGTGTGAACCACCAGCATCTGGCATATATCCTCTTTTGTTAAAGCAAAATATTTCATATCATAAATATTATTCTCCATCTTACCTCATATTGAGATTTGCTTTTCAGTCTGCAGAGTGTCTTTATCAGTCTTAGCTAGTCCCTCATGAATTTCTAGAAAGAAATCTACATCCACCCTTGTGTCCTGCACACTTCTCTGTACCAAGCTTTGGTAATTTCCAGACCTTTCTTAATATCTTAAAGGATTATCACTGTACTATCTTTGACTTCTGTAGAACGTACAGTTTCTCAAAGTCAATTTCTTAGTCTCCCTTGGACACATGATCCAGCTTCTTACAAATTCTCCAGCTGAACAAACCCTATTCCTATTACAATTTCAATTTATCCATATCATTCGCCTACCTACCTACACACCTACGCATTTAGCTATGTATGCTTGTTAAGTATCTCTTGTTAGCAATACTCTTTGCTTAATTTGATGATGAATACTTAAGGGTCCTAATTGTCCAGTGGTTTTTGAAGCCTATAAATAAACAAAACCTGGGCATAGAGTTTGGAGGAGTAGCTGCCTAAATAAATCTGAGGCCTTAGAAGGGAACTATCCAGAATATTAGGCTTCCAAACTAAGCACTAGGTCTTGATAACTGGCAGAAAGTGTTCACTTCCCATTCCAGTCTTGAACTGGTATGTGATTGAGTCTGGCTGCCCCAGAAAGAACCCTAAGCCTGAAAGAAACCATTGTAATAGTTCTGTGGGGGCCTTTAAACCCTTGATAATTCTTTTCCAATGAGAGCTTTCTCTACCCAGAGAAGAGACAGATGGTCTGGCCCACTAGCTTTTTTGAAATAGAACTGAAATTGGCCCAAAATAAATGAAATAGGCCTGAAATAGATCTAAGCCAAGGAACAAGAGGAAACTGCTGTTCCTGTGTATTTTATTCAGATGTTTATTCAGTCCCATTTGCCACAGGAGGGCGATATACGCAATGTTTCCTGAGGGAAGGCCTGTAGGTGGTGGTTTAGAGTGGTTGATCTAACAAAGAACAGAAAGAGAAGAGGTCCTGTAATCCTTAGCCTTCAATCTGGGCTTTTTAGTCGCTTTTGGAGGAGTTCTTAAATATATATATTATTTCATTTTATTACTTTCAGAAGTCCGAGATCATTGCTATCTTTAATTGAAAGGGTAAGAAACATCATCTGCACATAACTATATAGGCAAGATATACCTAGAACAGTATTTAAATGAAGATCTGTTTTCAAAACCCACTTATTTAATACCAATAACTCTGATAAGTTTTATCTAGTAGCTGATGGAATATTTTTGAATTTGTTTTTGTTTTTGGTCGGTAGTGGGGCCTGAACTCTGGGCCTGGGCACTGTCCCTTGGCTCTTCAGCTCAAGGCTAGTGCTCTACCACTTGAGCCACAGCGCCACTTCCGGCTTTTTCTGCTTATGTGGTGCTGAGGAATCGAACCCAGGGC